>NW_026440374.1:0-48801 GCF_025698485.1 Gossypium arboreum
TACCTTTTACGGGATGCTTGAAATTTTGTGATAGACCTTGGAGATCAAAACAAATTAAAAACAGTGAAGAAGAAAGAATGTTGTGGGTACAAAGGAAGAACTATTACAATCATTGCATAGTCATGAATTAAGCGAAGAAAAGCATGCAATGAAATAAGCAAATGAAAGAAAAGTAAGTAGAGTGGATGGTTGAAATTTGTGATAGAAGAAAGAATGTTGTGGGTACAAAGGCAGAAGTATTAAGTAAGGAATCCCATCTTTTTTACTTTTCCTTTGCTTCTGCCATTATAGTTGGCATTTTGGGTGCAGCTACGGTATTTGATACTGATTTTCTCAACACTTGTATCTATCAGTTGATCGATGATTTACAATCTGATTCTTTTTAAATCTGAAATAATAAAACCTTTGATCTGCTCTCAAGATTTGAAAGATAGATATGATTGTCTAAAATCCATGGAAGTGTCCTTTGCATTAATTCTGGACAATCCTAACAAGTATTGCAGTGACGTTGTAATAATAATTAATGAGAAAGTATGGAAATGCAAGGTATAGTTGTTGGCATATAAAATTATATAGTTATTCGTATTAAATTTTAGATTTAACTTTGGAGATAAGATGTGAATAAATCTATTGAAGTTTTTTTTAATACATGAACTATGATTTAATGTGTAATTGTATATATGAATTTTGATTTTGTGTAATTTTATATATGAAATTTAGATTTGATCCAATTCTTGTAAATTATTAACACAATTCTTGATATAACATCAATTTATATCTATATATTACATACGTAAATAATTATATTTATCCAAAGATAAAAATAAATTGAAGTATTTATTTTTTAAATGTGTATGATTAAATTAAAATTAAAGTTTCAAGTATACATTTGAACCACAATTAGAGTTTCACGTGTACAATTATACCAAATTAAAGTTTATATATACAATTGCACATTAAATCAAAGTTCATGTATAATTTTGAGATTTATCCTATAAATTTATTCAAGTTTTTTACATATAAATTCCTTCATAAGCTACATTATTAAATTAAGTTGCGTTTATTAGTTGGGTGTTTTCCTTTTTTAGGAATAGTCGAGTTCAAATTATCATTCTATCAAAAAAAAAATTATACTATTAATCACTAAACTATATGTAATGTTCGTTTTGATCACTTAGCTAAAAATATGTTACAATTTCATCACTAATGTTTTCAATTTTTTTCACTTGATTATTTTTATACTTTATTAATTAGTATAATAACAATTTTAGTATTCATTTTTTATACTTGTCAATTTGATGTTGATAATATATATAATGGTAAAAGTTTGAAATTTTTTAAAACTATAGAAAATTATAAAATTAAAAATTAAATAAAAGTAGATAAGCATTTCAAAAATAAATAAAATGAGAGAAAACGAAGGATAATTGTTTTTAAACCCTACAAAATTTCTCTATATTACTTATATTGAAATATCTAATACTCGTCCTTTAAAAAAACAAAATTATTTGTTCTTTGTTTTTTACCTATTTTGTTTCTTGACATAATTTTTACATTATAAGAAAAGATAAAATTCTAAATATAATTTACTTTTACAATTTGAGTTTTGAAAAATAATTTAAATGTAATGAAAAATTGAATTGAGTTTGAAAAAGGATTTTTTTTTGTATATTTTGTATTCTTTTGACTAAAATGGCATTAGGGTCAATTTCATAAGCCTATGTAATATTAGTTTTAGATGTTCTTCAAGGGCATGAAGCTCAACTTGATAATATTACTAATTTGGTTTTAGAAATATTGAGGAAACATATAATGATCTAGCTTCTTTCTTCTTCTTTTTTTGCTTTGTTTCTAATTTGTTATTGGATTTTATTGAATGATAATTTGCTTTATTTCTCACACAATTTAGTTATTGAATAACATTTCAAGATTTTATTTTTCTAGAATTTTTATAAACTTTTTCTATTTTATAAATTTTGAGTTTTTTTATAATTTTATACAAAACTAGAGTCAAATTGATGAAAAATATATATAAAAAAGAGAACTAAAATTATTATTATACCAACTAAAACAAGTGCCACTTAATGCTTAGGTGATAAAAAATAATTTCAAAAACATTAGTGACCAAATTGTAACTTTATTTAGTTAAGGACTAAAACAAAAAAACTTAGTCATAGTTGAATGACTGATGATCACTAAATAACTATAATTACGACAAAGACAAGTGCATCAGAATAACCCCTAACCCCAAGCCGCCACCTAATAGGGCTATGAGGCATTAACGAACTTATACACAAACATTTATATACAAACCTAGTCATAAGCTTTACATTCCGATCAATTCTTATCAAATTTCATCTTAAAGTCCTTAATATGGGCCTACGGGATCCAATATATGTTTTAGAAGTGATTCGAACTAAACTAACAACTTTAGAAATTTTTCCTTGAAGATAAGGGCACATGCCCGCAAGGTCTGGGACATGCCTGCAATGCCCGACACGCCTGTGGTCTGGAACATGCCCGTGTGGTCTGTCCATGGGCAGATTCTAACTTATTCACATGGCCGGAACTAACCTATGGCCAATTTCGACTTTTCCACACGGCCGGCACACGCCCATGTGACTTGGCAGTGAAAACATGATTTTCACCATTTTTAAACTATTTTTACATACTAAACACACCTAATTCATGCCCAAAACATTTACTTATATATCTTGATCAAATAACATTCATCAAACCTTTCAAACTTAGCAAATTCTCATTCATTCATTTCATTACCTCTTAAGGATTATGCACCCTATTTACATTCAAAATATAAAACATTTACAAGTGACAAACACCAAACCTAGTACATGCCATATTTCTAAAAGATAGATACATCGCCAAAATTGAGCTGAGGTCGGATTGACTCGGATGCTTGACTGAACTTCAACTTTACCTAACTCAAGCATTTAAAAACAACCGTGACGCGAGTATATTGAAATATTCAGTGGTATTATCATAATTCAAATTATAACAACAATAAAACTTCATAACATACATAGATAATTAGCAAATCATACATACAAATCATACATATAAATTCACACCAAACTATCATATTTCCATTATATCGCTTCCAATGTTAGATCCAATAAATCATTAATGAGATTTCAATTAACTCATGAACCTTTGATTCATCTCTCAACCACATATAATTATTCAATTCACATTTCAAATATAATACTTCATAAACCTTTGGTTCATGCCTTCAATCTCTTTACAAGTTTCATCTCACATTCCATCTTACAATATCACTTTCTCATTTTATTCGATAGCTCGATTAATCAAATTCATTTGATTTATTTATTTCACTTATTTTCCGCTATTAACATGACTCGCATTTTGGCGGATACATGATCCAACCAAACACACCAGAATGGAGACCAACGCCTCATCGGATAGTTCAAGCAAATAAGTGATGACTAGCGTCTCATCGGCTAAGCCAAGGAAAGTGGCTAACAACGCCTCATCGAATCAGTATATCCTAATTAGGGCTTAATCGTAATAGTGGTTTTGTGACCACAAATCTGAGATAGAAATAATTATTTTATAATTATTTTGATGAATATGATATGATTGCATGATTGTGTGAAAATTTCGTGATGAAATTCTATGCCTAAAGTGCTTAAATTGAAAGTAGGGACTAAATCAATAAGTTGCAAAATTTGCATTCTAGAAATTTTAGTATGAAATTGTTTTGGAATATTAATGAAGAGGTCTTAAATAGCAATTTGACCAATTTTAAGTTCATGGACAAATTTAGGACATGGAAGGAATTTTTGGAAAGTTTAGTAGTAAGGGTATTTTGGTCATTTAGTTATTAAAATGAATTAAAACAAAATTAAAAGCCAATTTTTGTCCATCTTCTTCATTAGGCCGAAATTTCAAGGGTTCTCCATAGCTAGGGTTTGTTTCAAGCTTCCAAGCTCCATAGTAAGTGATTCTAAGCCCTGCTTTTAATGATTTTTACGCTTTTGAGATCCCTAGAACTCGATAAAGCTTATGTTAGCAATAATTTAACCTAGGGTTTATATTTGGAAAAATACCCATAGGTGAAATTTGTGTATTTTGATGTTTTATGATAGAATATGAAGTTTTAAATTATGTTAGACAACTTGTACTACTCGATTTTAAGCAAAACGAAAAAAGGGCTTAATCGGTAAAAATACCTAATAGTCACAAGTACATGTTAGAGTGAGAATTTGATGTTTCCATAGAAGAGAAAATGATCAGCATGTTGTAAAACATAAGAATAAGGAATAAAATTTAATCCCGAGCCTAGGGGCAAAATGTAAATATGTAAAAGTTTAGGGTAAAATTGTAATTTTGCCAAAATTTGAGTTAAGGATTAATTTGATAATGTGAGTATTAAATAAGCTAAATGTGTTATTTTAGATCAAGAAAGACGGAATCGACCTCAATCGAGGAAAAGAAAAGATTGTGGACTAAATTGCAAAATCTTTGTATTTTGGTACCAAGGTAAGTTCATGTGTAAATAATGTAGCATAATGGTTATTTTAAGTTATTGATGTTAATTATATGTTATGCTGAATTTTATTATGAAATGTATGCTTTGTGGTTAATTTCAAATAATATGTAAATTATGTGAACTACTTGTTAAATATAATTGTTACCGTAGTATTGATTTTGCATTTTACTAAGACGGCAAGGATAAGTGTTCGAGGAAAAACCCGCTTGAACCTTAGGAATAGATTAGGATACAAGTGACATGTCACTAGGATGGTTGAGCATCCGAACTCGTTGAGTTGAGTCCGAGTTCACTTATGGATGCGAATGTCCGAACTCGTTGAGTTGAGTCCAAGTTCGTGAGATGTAACTAGGCATCCGAACTCGTTAGTTGAGTCCGAGTTCACTTATGGATGCGAGGCTTCGAGCTCGTTGAGTTGAGTCCGAAGTTCGCTTATGGGCGGGTTACATGATTGCTTGATTGCATATATGGCACTTATGTGCAAGTTATCCATGTATCCAATTATATTCGATGTGTTCAACGGTAAAGTTCTACTCAAATGGAGGAATATTTGAGATGTAAAGAGACGTATTGGTAAGTGATATGAAATGGATATTTTGGACAGGTATGTATTTAACCTCGGGTTGAGTATTGATACAACCACGATAAGGTAATAAGATGATGAAAAATGATTAAAATGTGATATGTGTTTTAGTGATGCATGCTAATGTTGATTGGTATGACTGTTGTTATGTTACTTATTATTTGCATATGAACTTACTAAGCATTTATGCTTACTCCTCCTTCTTACTCATTGTAGTTTTGGACAAGCCACCGTGAGTCGGGATAGGTCAAGGCTCCACACTATCCTAAGACTTTTGATAATGGCTTGTAAATTTAAGTATGGCATGTATAGCAATATACCTTTTTGTGTAAATGATCTTATGGTATGGTGATGGAATGGTTGAGGAAATGCTTGATAATGATAAATTATGAAAATGGTTAGTTTAGATTATGTTTGATGTAAGGAAAATTAATAAGATACTTAGTGCATAAAAACTCATAAAAGGGATGAAATTTGCCATAAACAGGATACTGCAGCAACACTGACGCGAGTTTGAAAATTTACTAAAATCATAGAAATTGAATTTGGTGATGGACTACATATAAAATTGAAGCTTATTATGTCTAGTTTCACATGAAACAAATGAAACAAGTAAAGGAATTATATGTTAGAAGATATTTGAATTTTAGTGAAACAGAGTCATAGCAGTTTCTGAATCCCTGTTCCAACTTTAGAAATTCACCATAAATTGTAAAGATATAATTAGGTGGTGTATTTTATATTCTCAGAATCCTTATTGAGTCTAGTTTCAGGAGAAATAAACCTCACAGTCATATGAATTTTGTACAGAGAGAAATATGGTTTGTAGTAAACAGAGGTCAGACCAGTCAAGTCCTGAAACAGGGTAACTTTAACTAATAAACTGTACTAATTGGCCCAACCAAAATTCTAGAAAAAATTAGTAGATAGGTATATGAGTCTAGATTCAGGAAAATTTACGGATCTTGATTTTGAGTTTCGTAACTTGAGATATGATTTTTCTTGTGACTGTGAATGTAGAAACAAATAATCCAAAGTTCTAAAAATGTTAAACTAAGCTTAGTAACACCTCATACTGACTCATGACGGTCTCAAGCGCGGGGCGCTATAAAATCTATCCAAGTAAATATAACACACCAAGTGTCTCATCGACTCCAGTTCAAGAATCCCTGAACTCTTCCTATCCTATGGCACGCCAACTATATCCACCCTAGCCCGACTAGTTAATAGGTATCAAAATCACATATTCATATCACTTTCACTTTCAGTTAATCGTAATCATTCAATTCAAATCCATCGCAATAACAATTCAATCACAATTTCAAATTCACCACAAATCATTATACAATTCAATTTCACACATGTATACATTTATCAATCAAATTCAATTTCCATTCAATTCAAATATCACTACTTACCTCACATTCAAATTCCATACACATATATTAAAATTAAACATTTAATAAGAAATAACTTGAATTATGATAATACAAACCGATATTTTTCTCGAGCTATTCCTCGATCACTTTTTCCATTGCCTTCTCATTCAACGACGGTTCCAGTACACGTTAGCTACGAACAATTATACAATTAAAATTTATCAATACACTAATTCATAAATCACATTTTCACTTTCTATCAAACTTTTACAAAAATTCCAATTTCATCTTTTTTCCAGAACCAATCTTTCTCTTTAACTTAATCTTCATATTTTCATTTAATCATCTCATTAATAAATTCTAGCTCATAAAATTCATCATAAAACATAACTTTTGAGCTCCTTTCAATTTAGTCCCCACTTAAACCTAACTTAAAATTCTTTAACAATTCACTCATTTTTCACTTCTAACTTAAATTTCTATCAAATTAACCCATAAATCCTCAAATTATTCATCTAAATAAACATCTAAAACTTCATTATTTTTCTTCATATTAACCTCATACATGTAGAACTTTGAATTAGGATTCCATGCACATAAAAATCACAAGAAAAGAACTAAATCAACTTACCAATCAAGCTTTAAGCCCTTAACCTTCAATTTTCCCTTTTTCTTTTTCTTTTCTTCTTTCTCTCTTTCACGTTTCTTTCTCTGTAACTTTCTATTCTTTTTCTTTTGTTTCTTTATTTTATTTATTCTTTATTTCATTTTATTTACTTAATTAATATTTAATTATAAAATATCTATACAATAACAAATAAAAATAATACATGTGTCTTTATACACGTATGTACACATGTATTAATCCCACACCATATATTTGTCATTATCTCATTTAATAGATAAAATATTATAATAATAATAATAATAATAATAATAATAAGTAAATATCTTTTACTTAATAAATAAGTAAATATATATATATATAACATACATTTGTACTAATAATTTAAATACACATGTATTTATTCTCTATCTTACACATGTCACTAATTTGGTTTAATTACTAATTTAGTCCCTTGTTATTTTTCTCTATTTTAAAATTAATCTTTTACGCCTATTCAATTTAGCCCTTTTTAATAATTACTTCTAATTAAAATAAATTCACGTAATCAAAATCTAATTCAACCATAATCAACTTTGTAAATATTTTTAATAAATATTTACAAACTCATTTTCCTAAGACAGAGACCCTAAATTCACTTTTCTCGGTGCCCGTGAAATATGAGTCGTTACATGCACCTATCGAACAATAGTATAGCTATGGTGAGTAGGGAATATCATATCCACGAGGACTAAAAGTACTAGTAATTACCGTCTTCCTATTATTTAGCCAATAAATTGGAGTAATTGTTTTTAATCTATATTTACTAATCTAATTTAACTAAGAATGCAATGAGAGAATGGAATAAGAAAATAATCGAAGATAACCAAAGAGAGACAATACCCAAAAATAATCCACCTAGACTTCACCTATTATTCATTAATGTCTTACTTTGTTGCATTGAGGAGATGAACTTATTGAATTCATTAATGTCTTGGAAACATCCTTTAAAGTATTCCAACTTCTTCAATGGTTCCATCTCCTCCGCTTTTAGACTTGTTTTTTCATTGTCCACATCAAAAATCAAGTGCTGAAGGTGAACGAGTTTTGGTAAAAGTCCAGCGGTATCTCTTTCAAAGTGCGCACTACAAGATCAATGTACCTTAACTTTATCAGCATATCCATGCCTTTAGGTACTTCCTCAATTTTAGTCCCAGAAGATCCAACTTCTTCAATTCTTGAAGCATCGAAAGACATGGCGTATATCGTAATTCGTAACGAAATAAAGCAACAATGTTGTGAGGTTGTTTAGTTCAGAGATGGAATTTGGTAAACTCTCGATCTTTGTAAAGGACAAATTGAGGACACAAAGACAAGGCATGTTTGTGAAGAAAGAATATGAGATCTTCTTTATAGGGTTCCTCAGCAATAACAAGGTTGTGAGAGTTGACATTTTGTGGGCAGCACATCTGTGGGAATTTCTGATATGGAGTTAAACATAAGCGACACTTTCTCAATATCTGACTCCATTGTCCCTTTTGGTAATTCTTTAATTGCAAGCCTGCTTGTACCATATATCGAGGATTCATACTTGTGATCGACAATGCCATGTCTCTCATCGCATCATGCATCTTTACGCAAGGTATACCATATTTATTGGTATTATTTTCCAACAAGCAATTATCTTCTAACTTCTTCAAAATAACATGGCCCTTGTCTTTCATCTCTTGTCTTGTACCCATATCATCTATGAATCCTCTTTAATCCAACACTCAATTAGATTATCCTTCCAAATTTCAAAATCTTCAGGATATACTGTGCAATACAAAAACAATGTTTCACTTGCTTGTCCTTTAAGTGGTCGGGCTAAATTTCAAACTCTCGATCACTTTAGCTTCCACTTCTTCCACTTTCCCTATTCTCTCTTTCAATTCCCCAGTGCATTTTTCCAGATAAGAGGGTCATCTTCTCCTCTCAATGTACCAGCTATGATGACAATTGTAAGAGGCGACCCGCACATTCTTTGACAACAAGCTTCAAAGTTGGCATTAAAGTTTGATTTTGCACCATGTTAGGTCTAACTTCGCTCAAGAATAGTATCAATGCCTCTTCTTCCGAAAGGGCTTCACTTTTATCACCTTACAACCCATATACTTACAGACATGCTCGAACGGGTTGTCAACACCAACTTGCAGCCATTGCTGTCACTTGGCTCGGGATCCCAACTTCCTCTAGAGAGACTTTATCCCACACATCATCTAGGATTAGAACATGCTTTCCTGCTTTCTTCAGCATTTCGATAAGATTGCCGCCGTCTGAGCTTGTCTTCTTCTTTGTCTAAATATTCCTTTGACTCCAACGCTCTTGAAATATTATCTTGTACCTTCATTACATAGAACTCCTTTGATATGGTAACCCAAATTACCCTTTCGAATCTTTGTTGCTTTTAAAGATCATAGTGGATGTGCTTCATGATAGTGGTTTTACCCACACCGCCCATCCCCAAACCCCAATCTTGCTCACCTCCTCCTGCATCAAGCATGCCCAAATCTCATTTCTGACAGCTTGTCTCCAACTAGTTCTGATGTTGGCAGTGGCAACCCAGCACTTGGACCATCAATGGCAAGACCTTCAGAGGCATTAGGAGCTTTATCAAGAAATTCCTTCATTTCTCGAGTCTTTTCATCAACCAGCTTCCCGCTGCAAGCACGACAGATATATCTTCCGTTACTGACTTTGTTTTCAACAACTTGTGCTTCCCTAATCATCTCTTTCACATCTTTCAACCAATTTTCAACTCCCTGCTTTGGTATCTTCCCCAGAGGACGAAGAAGCTCTGCTTTCAATTGCAGCTCTATGTCTTTCATTTTGCAATTCAATTCATCTCTGATCCTCTTGAAGTTTCTCACATAACCATTGAGCTTTCTGTGATATTGCAAATATTTACAAACAGGAGTTCCGAGACAATTTGCAATTCTAACAACAGGCTCTACGTACTCCATTGCTATGTCCCTGCAATGCAATCATATATAACAGTAGCAGATAATGAAAATCTGTGAATGTATTGGATTTTTGATATGTCAGTGTAAGCATGAATGCAAGTTTCAAGCAATGGCGTTAATTAGATGGAGCTATGGATGGGTGGCAGACAGAAACATGATGAAATTCGGGTCACCATTGTATATCCAGAATTAACCTCTCAAACTATATAAAATGCTAGATTCAAGTGTGCAACAGTTCATGACAGAATATTAAGAGGTAAAATGTTCAACAGTTTGAGATTTCAACATGATATTGCTTCTGGGTAGCTCTTTTGGTATTAATTTCTATCTATAGTAGATTATGTCTTCAAAATCTAAAACTGTTGATAATCAGTAGAGGAAATCATTGCCTTGTTACCTGAATTAGTTGCTGAAAAGTGTTGAGAGATTAGAAGTGAAAATGAAGCAGTGAAGTTGACTTCCTTGACTATCTTACAAAGCTAGCAGATAATAAAAAAACAATCATTGCATAGTCATGAATGAAGCAAATGAAAGAAAATGACCTTGGCTGGATGCTTGAAAATTAGCGATAGACCTTGGCGATCAAAAGAAATTAAAAACAGTGAAGAAGAAAGAACGTTGTGGGTACAATAGCCAAAAAGAAGAAGAAGAGGAAGAAAGTGAAGATAAAAACAGGCAAAAGTTTTTTTATTATTAAGAAATCTCATCTTTTTTTAGTTTTTTCTTTGCTGTCTGCCACTATAGTTGGGATTAAATAACAATAATAATTAATGGGAAACTATGGATTCCTTCTGTTGGTATTTCAATTTCAATTTTTATTTTGTAATAAACATAGACATGCCTGGGAGGGGTGTTGCACCCATGTGATCAACAGTTGCAATAACGTTACTGCGTATGTCTTACTTGATAGTTAATGGTTTATAATAACCAATTAATTTAAATTGTAGTAATATTCATCGTTGGAGAAGCCAGAAAAGGCATAACTCCAGAAAAAAAAAAACAAATTTTCTAACATATTTAAGCACACACTACAAAAACATCTACGAATTAAAACTTAAAACATTCTTGCTAAATATTTAACAATATGAAGAAGAAAATGAGGCAGAAGCTAACTCATCTTTAAACATGTAATAATTCATTACTTATACATAAAACCTTTGATCTGCTATCAAAATTTTAAAGATAGATATGAGGTTTAAAATCAATGGAAACGTACATTGCATTAATTCTGGAAAATACTAACAAGTATTGCATTAATTCTAATAGGTACATATGTTATAGATGGGGTTTTTACAAATATGGTATAAAAAATTATTATATACGAAAATAGGTTGTCGATAGATTATTTACGAAAATGGTTATTTTTTTAGTCGCTACCACCCTGAGTGCGACATATTATTTTATTAATAATTTTTTTAATATTTTATTATTATTATTATTATTATTATTATTTTAAAAATCCAAGTTAAAAATGGGTTACCCGTGACCAGAGGCGCCACATGTGGCTCTGAGGCAGGGGCGCCACACCTGCAGGCGATAGTATTTCATGACCCTCCCAATGACTTGTCATCTTAAATTGGGAGGGATGAAATTTAATTGTAGAACAATAATGGGGGACCATATAAGGTTCCCCAAAGTTTGTTACGTCCAGGAGCAGGAGCAAAGAAGCAAAGAGAGAAAAAAAAAAAGAGAAGAAGAAGAAGAAGGTTAGTAAATTTTATAATTATTTTACATTTAAATTATTTGTAATTTAGAATTATTTGATAAATTTTTGTGTTAGTAATTATTTTAAAATTAATTTATTAGTAATTTAAGATTATATTTAAAATTATTCTGTTTAGTTTAATAATGTTAAATTTATTTTGTTAAATATTTTGTTATAAATAATTTGTAACTATAAAGAAAATAATTTAGAATTTTTAGAAGTTTAAAGACTAGAAAATCGAAAGTAAAAAGATTGAGAAAAAATAGAAAAGACGGATTTGAATTGAATGGTTTTTGTAAATGATGGGGAATTATAAAATTAATTTTTAAAATGGTTGTGCAATAAAATTATTTTTTAGTAGTGTATTAGTGTATTGTGATTTATTTGATAATGTATTTTAAAAAATGATTAGGTTATATAAATTTATTTATTTATTTGATAATTTTTATTGATTGATTAAAATTTTGATTAAATTTGTTGTTATATAATTTTAATTGCGATTTGTGACAAATGGATTCATTGACTGATAGTACTAATCACATATCAAGTAGCATTAATGAGATGGTAATGAAATTTTTATTTGATATTCACATTACATTATTTGTTGAATGAAATTATATTGTATTAACTATTTCGTTAATATAATAATGTCGTCGAGTATCCGCGCATTGGAGGCCATATTCATAGTGTAGGATTTCATTGGATGAATGCCTAATACCGTTCTTAGAGTTAGCGGGTTTGGATCAAGCAGCATTGATCCGGACTTTTAATCTACGACATGACTTGATTTCGCTTAGTCGAGCGATGGCATCCAGAGACCCACACATTTCATTTGCTGCAAGGGAGTGCACAATCACTCTAGAGGACGTTGCATTACATTTGGGCTCCCTATCGATGGGAATGCGTCACAGGCGTAAGTTTGATCTCCGGTGCCTTCGCCGCTTTTGCTATGACTTACTTGGACGCCGCCAAGTGAGGGAAAATTTCAAACCTTGAAGTTTTCATGGCTAAAGGCCAATTTTGAATATTTGCCTAGTATCGCCATCGAATTGAGGTTATGCAAAGGTAAGCTTATATTATGCACCTTATAGGAGGTGTACTCATGCGGATACACACGGCAGTGAAGTCCACTTGATGTGCTTATCGCTGCTATCTAATTTGCATAACACGCGCTCATACAGTTGGGGTCCGCAGTGTTAGCCATTTTGTACCGTGAACTTTGTCGAACCACGGATCTCTCTCTGGTTGACATAGGTGGATGCCTCATATTGTTTGCGTCGTGGCTCTTTATCGGATGCCATTCTTGTCATCCATTAGTCATCAATCATATATATTTCCACTGTTAACGGTGATGAATCTTTACTGCATACAACAATTAATTCTCTTTTTCTCGATTATATTGTTCTAACAATTTATTTTCATAGATGAAGCACGAATCCGGGTATCGGAGGTCATACACGTTCCGATATACCGCCCTCGATGATCGAGAATCATTCTCGAGAGGGAGTAAGTTTTTTAATTTATTTTTATTTTATTATTTTATCTCACTTAACCAGCGTTAATATAAAAATGTTATGAATCGTGCAGTTCATTTGGATGCCATATTCGCTCCTCGGTTACAATTGTTATTCCATCGTATGCCCACGCCCACTCACACCTATGGTGCATTAGCGCACCTTTATCCATTTTCATACGGTGGAGTGGTATCATGGCAATCGAGTATTCCGGTAGTTCGCTTGTATACAATATATCCCCACACAACCAAGAAGATTGGATGTACAACTACATGGTATAAATAGGAGGGGAGGCATGGAACCGATTGGGAGATGAGCATTCGAATATATTACGATGTGGAACAACCGGTTTAGTAGGGTACCTCAAATGGATCGTTGTTTGGATCTGCAGCCTTGCCACAATACCTACAATGGTACTATGAGAAGGGAAACCATTTTTATTTGGTGGGCGGTTGATGGTAGTCCCCACTCATACGATAACGAATTGAGCAACATCTTCCAGATCCGCATCATGCACCAGCTCCGAGGTAGACCCGAGCGAGCCGAGCCTGAGCCGAGCTACACTCGGGAGTAGTTCATATCCACCATCGTATCTGCTCCTCCGTGAGCGTATCCGTCGCCATTCTCTCTCCCCGCCTATATCCAAAGGTCGTTCTTTAACCCCTACCGAGTTCATCAGTGGCATTTGAGTTGTTCTCTACACCCACATATGGATGAAGAGAATGTTGATCACCTAGTCGCCCACAACGTGAATGTCGAGCTCCACGAAGATATACCCCTAGAACCACACCATCAAACCATCAATTTTAAGGGGTTTTGTATTGTAAATTACTTTATTTTTTATGTAAATTACTTTATTTTTATGTAAATTATTTTTTGTATTATATTTATCAATTTTTTATTTGGCATTTTATTATCGGATTTGAGTGCTAATTTTAGAATTGCTTAGTTGAAATACATAATATGAATAAAAAAAGAATGATTATCCATTTGGTAGTTTCAAGTAGTTAAAAATTAAAAGACAATACTTTTCTTTCAATATGCAATAAGCAACATGTAATGAACAACATCTTAATTTCTATCCGATCGCAATGATTGTCCAATTTGGTAATTTCGAGTGGGCAAGCATCTGACAGACCAGCTAATCAGTATACCCATACACACTTCCGCCGATTTCTCTCTAATGTCCATTTCACATGATTCTTGATGATTGCGGACGACCTCTGTTCCTACGTAAGCCTTTGTCCGGGATAAGCTCAAAGGTCGTCGAGGAACCTCTCAAGTAGATAGGTCAGGAAGCACGGAAACTCATTCTCCCATACACGCAACTTGCATTCAAGTGTGTACACCTTATCGATAAATTAATCTACATTGAGCGAGACCTTAGCACAAGCCGCCACAACATGTGCACAAGGATAATGAAGTGTTAGGAACCTCCTACAATCGCACCGCCTATTTCGTAGATTAACCCCGTATGACCTAGGTGGAATATCGGTCGACGACCGATGGTCTCGTAATGCGTAAACGCTTCATTACGTCGTGAATATACTTCTACGCTCATCGACTCGCCATCCGACGGTTTGCAACAATTGCATCCCCGACATGTTCGACAAACACGTGTCATGCCTCCATCTAGTTGACTTGTTGCTAACCCATTCTTGGCATCAATGTAGCCAACCTATAGAATGTAGTGAAAAGACGATGAAATCGGAAGATGTCACATTTTCAACAACACGTCATAATCTCTCCACCAAGTTTGTCATCATTTGACCGTAAGGAAAGCCCTCACAAAACTTTGAGCCCATTGCCATAGCTCCATGCTACCCAACCATTGTCGGAAAGATGTGTCCGTCGACCTTCCATGTCACTCTCAAGCCGAGTCATCCTCTCTAAAAAATATGTGGTTCTAGCTCAAGTTGGTATGTATTAAGACGATATAAGTTACGCCTCGCCAAAAAAAAATGTATGTTATATATTGAAATGATAAGGTTGTTCTTTACCCATTTTCACAACTTGTCTCTTCCAATCTGCATTCTTATAATCTCAATGAAAGTTAGCCGTAATGTGCCGTATGCGAAACGGCCTCTATGGCACATTAGAACGCCTAATGGCGGTAATTAATTCTTTCCTTCTATCGGAGATGATGCAAATATTATCATTACTAATTACATACCTCCGCAGATTTGTAAGAAAAAATTCCCACGACTCCATGTTTTCTTTATCTATGGCAAATGCAATCGGTAGCACGCCTCGCTCCTCGCCTTGAGCAATCGCAATAAGTAAGATTTGTGTATATTTACCGTATAGCCATGTCTCATCCACTTGCACAAATGGCTTACGTGGGAAATGCACGCACACATGGATCAAATGTCCAAAACATCCGTTGAAAATTCTTTTACCCGGTTGTTGTTGCTCATCCGGCCATAATAAAGTCGTGTTTGCAACTCAATGAGGTCCCCAAGACGCATTCTCATTGCCGCAATCCATCCTCGCAACTCATTGTACGATGCATCAAATTTTCGTACAATTGCTCCATTGCCATCTGTTTAGCTATCCATGCCTTTCGGTATAATACTCGACATCGAATCGTTCGCATTTTAGCAATTAATAACGAAACTTTAATGGTCGGCATGTCTTCAACTATTGGCATGATGCATGTACATATAGTTTTGAATCAAGTTTTCAATGATCTTCGTTATTCGTGTTGAAGTACATGTGAGACCCAACAAATTTTCGTATCTCCTATTCTCGAGACTTCGGATAAATGCAGCCAGATCCGCCAATTGTAGCCTTCTCACGACTTCCAACACTCTCCAATATATAATGTCGGTTGAGACTCGACGATTTTGTAGTCTATTGATATATTCATACTATATCGCTTAATGGCAAACACGCACTCTTCCTTACTTTCAATCTCCGCCCACGAACAACTCCTCGGGATCAAAATATATGGCCATCTCGGTGAGCAGTAGTATTTCGTGGTACTCCGAAACTTGGCTACATGCGCCGATCGTGGTTTATCCGAGACATGTGCCCCAGTGATTATTGTGTATCACAATACTGACGGATCTAGTTCCCGACTAAATATGTGACAACCCTAAGTAGACCCTAGTCGGAATGTGATTTGAACCACATTACCGAGTCAAAATTTATTTTGTGTTTTAATTACATAAATTTATGTGCGATAGTGAATGTATGAAATTAAATGCTTAATATTAGCTTTAGGAATGTGAATTAATTGAAAGGACCTAGTTGAGAGACTTAGAAAAGATGATAGACAATTTGTAAAGATCAAATAACAACAATGTGGGAAAGCTTGGGTTTGCATGTCAATTTACCCAAATTGACAAGTAGTATTGACCAAACAATAATGCACTTCCACTAAGTTGAATTTATAGCAATTTTATATTAGATAATAGGTTAATTAAACAAAATAAATAAAATAAAGATGAATAAAATAAGAGGAAGGAAAGAGAAAGTGTTCATCTTCCTCTTGCCATGGTATGTAAGCTAAAGGAAAGAAATGAAGGAAATTTCTAAACATTCGCCATCCTAAAGAGTTGATTAAGGTAAGACTCATGATAAATTCATTAAATTTTGTAAAAAATCTAGTTAGTAGCCAATGTCTATTATATTCGTGTGTTAATTTTCTACCTAATTAGGTGACTAAATGACATACAGTTAGAGGAAGGTAAAGCTAAGAGAATGGTGTTTTGATGTTGTGAATGGAAATAGTAGAAAGGTGAAAGAAAATTTAGGTAGAAAAGTAGATATGTGTGGATTTACATGATGTTATAAATAGATGTAAAACTATGCTAGTTTAGGAAAAATTCGTCAAGTGTTCATGAGATGAAATTTTGTGTTTAAATGAATTTAAAATGATATTATAATTATGTTATATATTCGCCATCCAATTAAGCATATGGGTGATGGTGAATTTAGTTTTTGCACATTCGGTTATATAGATAAGCACATTTGTGATATTATCTCGATTTTATATAATCAACTAAAGGAGTAATGTTAGCTTATATGTTGAGTTTGATTCATGATTATATATATAATTGAATGTAAACATATTCAGATAATGTTATGACGAGAATTGATGTTGCATTGAAAATTTTATATTCGGCATTGTAGTTAAGTACATAGGTGATATCGATTTTAATCTTGCACATTCGGTTATATAGTATGCACATTATAAAATTTTCTTTGATTTCTAAAATCGACCAAATGAGGAGGTTGGCTTTCAAAGTTGAGTTTGACTCATACTTATGTATAATTGAGTGTAATTATATTTGGCATAATGTTATTTGGAAGTGATAATGCATTCGGCTTTATGGCATAATATAAATATTAGTTGAAACCTTGATGTCTTGAACAAGGATTGTTGTAAGAAGAAATGGAATCATTAAATTCATATAGATATGAGTATTTTTGAAGTAATTAAACTAATAAATTCATTTATTTTAGCTCAAGAATCCAAGGGAGGAGAATCAAGTAAAGGCAAAGCAAAGAATATTGAATAGTCATTTGGGAATCATTTCATCCGATGTAAAGTAAGTCCATAAGTTTTATGAGATTGATTGTATATGCATTTATAATTGTATGACGTAAAGCCAATTAAGTTAAGTAAATTGTTTTACTATGAGGAATCGACATCGCACTAAGTAAGCGGTTGAAAGGCACTATGTGTGCTGATTTAAATGTTAATACGTGATTGAACTTTTGGGGCACTAAGTGTGCGGTGTATCATGGCACTATGTGTGCGAAAATCTTTATGCACTATGTGCGCGAATTCAGTTGATGGTATAAATAGCATATGGAAAGCATATAGTGTTAGTGCTATTAACTGAAATATCAAAATGAGGCATGAAATGAATATGCATGAGTGTATATACTTTGACATTGTTCTATAAATTGAGAGAAGGTTTTAAAGCGTTTGATTGTATGATAGTTGATTGATAGCAAGCTTTGGCCCGTGGTCGGTCAAGAAAATATGTGAATGTAACATAATCCAGCATGACTGAAATTGGTTGATCTTATATTATTTTTCCCGCAATCTCATATCAACGATATGTATATTATTGCTTATGACTTCATCTGGGTTGAATACTCATTTTGTGTGTTTGTTTGTTTTCTATTTAGATTTCCTTGACCCATTTTATGTGTTCGGACCATCGTCAAAGTCATCACACCAGCTTGCAACTTTTGGTATCTTCTTCTTAGTTGGCCTAAGAGAACATTTCGGCATGTATAGGCTATTATGTTTTGTTTGAACTTTGGTATGTATACTTTTAGCCATGCGAAAATGGCATAAATGTTAAGTTGGATTTGGTCTTATGATACTTAGTTATAAGTAATAGTTAAAGTCTATTTGATTATTATGCCGTTTGTCATGGCTAATCATTTTCGTGTTACACTCATGATATGGTTATTGAGTAGTAAGGAAATGCTTGGAAATGATTAGCCTTTGGTATGGCTAGTCATGATCATACTTGGTGATATGTATGTTAAATTACTCTAATAGGTAAAATTTACTCTAATAATAGATGCAGATAGCAGTAGTGATGTGAAATTGAAAATCACTAAAAATAGTAGAAATGGAATTAAATAATGAATAAATTATGAAATCGAAGCTTGATGAGTCTATTTTCACATGGAAGAAGTAAAACAAGTATATGAGCTATATTGCATGAGATATTTAAAACCTGTGAAACAGGGCCAGAACGATTTCTGGATCCCCTATTCCGAATTTGAAATTCACCATAAATTCTACAAAGATAATTAGAAGTCATACTTTATATTTACAGATTCCTTATTGAGTCTAATTTTATTAGGGACAAACTTCATAGTCATTGAATCTCTTTGCAGGAGATATCTGGTCGTAATACACAGAGGTCAGAGTAGTCGAACCCTAAAACAGGGAGACTTTAACTAATAAACTGTACTAATTGGACCAACCAAAATTGTGCAAAATTTTAATAGATAGATATATGAGTCTAGTTTCAGGAAAAATTTTCGAATTGGATTTTGAGTTTCAGAACTCAAGATACGAATTTTAAGTGACTATAATGCAGATTGACAGCCTGTCTGGAGTTTTAAATAAATTGTTTGAGTCTGTATAAGTGATGAACTAAGCCGATAACACTCGTGTTCGACCCCGGATGCCACGGTTTCGGGTGTTACAAAATACGCATTAATGTTTCCATCATCGTTCACGCCTTCATCGTCAATATCATCCGGGACATCATCCATTGCGATCACTATCAATATCGACTTCATAATCGGAAGGATCACTACTTCGTATACATCATCACCACTCACATCGTCTCGAGTGTAGCATTAAGATCAATGTCGATCCCACGTGTAGTTGATTGACTACCAACGATGATATCGGGACCACCATACACGCTCTTGAGGTCCATCTTCTTCACCTAATGGAGTTGGCTCTTCGTTGACTCCACAATAGCTAACTCAGCAAATAAGTGAATCGGTGCATTTTGGTTGCGGCGTAAAGAGCGAGCATTGTCTCCACATCTTCATCGCTCTACAAGTTCCATTTCGTGAATTTTATGGGATCCATCGAATCTGGAAACTTGTAAAAATTTTCAGATCCTTCTCCCACAACGCCTATAAATTTTTCACTAATTTTTTCCTTCATATCATCAAACGAGATATTTATATTAAATCTCATTGCAACTTGTTTATGCATTCAAATATACATCCGACGCTTGTTGTCAAAATTTCTCCATCGAAATAAACGATACGAAAAATTTGTTCTCCATCTTCAATATCTGGATCATTAAAAAAGTTCAAAATTCTCACAATTTTCAAAATATTTGATGCAAAATTTTCATTCAAAACCTAACAAACAAAATTATTTATCTAACAAAATAACATTAAATAATAAAATTTCTAACAAATTTCTACATTCTATTTAAAATAAATAAATTAAAATACATTGTTTTTCTTCTTCTTTCCTTTCTTCCCTTCTTTCTCTCTTTTTACTTCTATTAATTTTTTTACTAATTTTTTGCTCATGCTTTCCCGTGGAGGTATATATAGGGAAATGGGTTGCTTCCTAGGAGGCACCACATGTTGCCCCTACCCGACTAGCGACATGTTGAGTTTTTCAGGTAGCGACATGTGGTGCCTTCTCGTGAGGCTCAACTCAGATTTTATTAAAACCTATTTTCAGATATAATAAATTTTTATACCAAATAGGTAAAAACCAATAAAACCACTATATAAACTAATCATAAATTACTAATAAAATAGCTATAAAATATTTTTTAAAATACATTATCAAAAAATCACAATACAATAATACACTACTAAAAATAACATTTTAGAAATTAATTTTATTGCACCAACATTTACAAATTTTATTGCCCTCACACTCTAATACTACTTTCACCAATATCATCTTTTTCCATTCAATTTTGTCCGTCTTTTCTAATTTTTATTCTCAATCTCTTTTACTTTCAATTTTCTAGTCTCTTGATTTCTAAAAATTCTAAATTATTTTCTTTATAGTTTATAAATTATTTATAACAAAATATTTAACAAAATAAATTTAACATTATTAAACTAAACAAAATAATTTAGAATATATAATCTTAAATTATTAATAAATTAATTTTAAAATAATTACAAACACAAAAATTATCAAATAATTCTAAATTACTAACAATCTAATTTTAAAATAATTATAAAAATTACTAAATTTTTCTTCTTTCTTTCTTCACTACTTCACATTCTTCATTGCTTCACATTCTTCACCGCTTCACTGCACGGTCAATGAGGTTCAGGTGTGGCGCCAAGATCGTGCACCACATGTGGCGCCACACAGTCACTTGGACGACCCGTTTTAACCCAAAATTTTTAAAATATAATAATAATAATAATAAATATTAGAAAAATTTATTAATAATAATATGTCGTACCTATCGTAGGCGACTAAAAAAGAGTAACCCATTTTCGTAAATAATTTATCGACAACCTATTTTCATATATAATAATTTTTTATACCATATTTGTAAAAACCCTATAGATGGGGTTGTCTGTCTTTCTTAGTTTTGTCCGTTTTTTCGGTTATTCGCTTCACTATGCTTTGTACTAGTTTATTTCTATATTGTAGTTGATTGAACATATATTTGTACTCGAGAGGCAAATATAAAGGGTGAGCGATGACTCTACCCCTCAAAATGGAAAATTATAATATCGGCCCTTATAAATGATCAAATTATAACTTAATATAGGATAAAATTACGCTTTGGTCTATCAAGAAAATTCTATTTAGTCCTTCAAAAGTAATGAAATCATAAATTAATACACAATAAAATCTATATTTTGACATTTGAAAATTGTATAATTCAATTTTGTCTTCCCTAGACAAATTTCGGATTCGCCCATCTTTGTATTTGTATTTGGTATTTGACTAGGAGTGCATTATATTTGAAGTAAAGAAACTTTGAATATATATATATATAATATACTTATCTATAAAAGTGTAGACACTTTTTAACAACGAAAATGATTCAACAATATAACCTTATTAAATATTTGATATGAATCCTTGTATTTTTATAAAATTGGAAATGTAGTCCTTATACTTTAAAAGTTGAAAATTTAATTTCTTCCTTTTCAATTTAAAATCCTAGTCCAATTGTTATTGTTGATGGTAGTTTCAATTGAAATTTATCAAATTAACACATTTATTTTCTGTCAATGATATTCTACATCATGTGAGGATGATTTAATTAACATGTCAAATTAACAAATTTTGATAGAAAATACGTAGGATTTTAATGATTAGATTGAGGTTTTTAAATTAAAAAAATAGGAAGATTTAATTTTTTTTAAATTTTTAAACACATGGGCTAAATCTAAAATTTTATAAAGTACAAGGACTAACACCATATTCTAACCAAAATAAAATTACAAAATGAATTAATGAAAAATATAAAAATTTTAACAACTTTGATGTAACAATTTACTTTTAAGTTATAGTAATATTAAAATTTGTAAGTATAAAATTATTAGAAATTTCATTACAAATTTTGAATATGACAAGGAAGAGAAGTATCCAAAGTCCATCTACAATCTACCATGGAAATGCTTTGAAATCATATCCAATTACATAAACTCACATGCTCTTTACTTTGCAATCGTATCTGATGTCCTCAAATCAAAGACTTTACTATGTACATGCAAAACCATGAAAATTTTATAACTTGATCAATAATTATTAGGGTAAATTACTATCGTTGGTCACTCTAAATAGGGTTGTTTCTGTTTTGGTTACTCCAAATTTTTTTATTAATTTGGTTACCTGAAAAGAAATTGTTCAAATTGATCACTCCATCATTAAATGGTAACAAAATGTTAGTTGTGCATTTCCATGTTAGTCACTCTAAAATTAGGGCAACTACCAATTAATTACTCTAAATAGGATCATTCCTACTTTATTCAACTCAAAACAATATGTGAAAATGCACCGCTTTAGTTTTTTCTGTTACCATTCAATAATAGAGTGACTAATTTAATTAAATTTTTATAGAAAAATTAGAATAACCAAAATAGAAACAACCACTATTTAAAGTGATTAACGAGATAGTTTACACTAATTATTTAAAGTAGAAAACATACATAAAAGCATTGTAAATCTCCCCACACTTAAATCAAACATTGTACTCAATATTTAAAATATATAATAAAAAAGAGAGATAAATTCCCATGATTTAAAGCTTGAATGTAGGGATTAGGATAGTCGCTAGTCCACAACTCCTAATATGCGATGTACCTATAAGGACACCAATAAAACCAAAATAAAACAACACATAATAATATAAAATCCTAACTAATTATTACATGTATCCTCCGCCCTGCTACTGTATTCAACTTCTTTGCAGTAATGGGCGGCCACACTTTTGAATACATAGTTATAAAATTTAAGTTGCGAATATGTGAATTAATTTTTCTTAAAATATAATCCTTAAAAATTATAAAGTGATTTTATTTATATGATTAATAATAAATTCGATGTCTTTTTTAATGTTTAACTATTATATTTAAAGTGATTGATTTATATGAAAAGTGCGAATCTACAGTTTATATCTAATATAATAATGAAACAAAAGTAATACATATATATATATATATATATTATTTTTAAAATGAGTATTTAAAATTATTAATTTCACGTTGCATACTAGTTAAAATCTATATTTGACATACTCAAAAATAAATTTATTTAAGTTAAAATAAGTAATTATTTATGTATAAATTTCTTAATAAGTTACATTACTAAATTTAAGTTGTCGTTGGTCGGTGTTCACCTTTTTAGGAATAGTCGAGTTATTGTATCAAAAAAGTTACTCTATTAGTCATTAAACTATAGGAATTTTTATTTTGGTCACTTAACTAAAAAAGTTACAATTTTGATATTACTATTTTAAAATTGTATTTTTTTATCACTCGACTATTAAGTGACACTTTTTAATTAGTATAATAACAATTTTAGTCTCAAATTTTCTACTTTCAGTCAATTTAATCTTGATAATATAGAAAATGGTAAAATTTGAAATTATTTTTAAAATTTTAGAAAATTATAAAATAAAAAATTAAATAAAAGTAAATAAAAATTTTAAAATAAATAAAGTGAGAGAAAATGAGGATAATTGTTTTTAAACCCTCCAAAATTTCTCTAGATTGTATGTATTGAAAATTAAAGAATATTATGTCTTTTACAATACTTTCCTAACTTTTATTGTAAATAAAACTTAGATCGTAGTTTTGCCTCACCTTGAATCATTTTGATTAATATATTTTATTTTTATAATGTTTATATTTAATTAAAATATTAATAAAAATAAAATATATTTTAAGTAACACACATTATCATTTGTGTAAAATAATTTTTAATACTATTTTAAGTTTTAATACTTTTTCAAGCCTAGGCCTGTTTTCGGCCTAACTTGATTGATCCAAAATTCTACTTTCCTATGCAAAAATATTTTAAAAATAATTTTATATTAATAATTATATATATTTTTATAATTAAGTTTAATTTTAAAAATATTTTATATTATTTAAATTGAATTTGAGTTGGACCGACTCAAGATATGGAGAGATTTATAGCCAACTTCTATTGTGTATATATATTTTTATATAAAATTTAAAATTTATTAAAATTTACTTAAATAATAGACTAGTGTTGCATGTGGTAAAAGACCATAATAATATTTGATTCGATATCATAATATTAAAATAAGTTTATAACTTAAATGTTATAATTATAAATATGAATATATAGAAGGTTATTTTGGGAAGTACATATATATTTTAAATATATATTTTAGAGAAGAATCACAGAACATAGAAGGAATGGTATTTGAGGAAAAGTGTTTAAAAAGTGGAGACAGTTTGATTTCTTATTTACTGTTGCCTCATTCTCAATGCTCTTCTTTTTATGCACTCTTCCTCCCGAACATTTACCTGAAATTTTATTAATATGGAGAACTTAGGTTTATAAAAGAAGACAAAATAAACTAAACTATAAATCATTGATACCTTAAACTTCCAAAGGGGTTGTAGAACATTTTCAAAGTTTGGATGGTCATCCCACTCCAACGATTCCCACCATTCTGTGCTTGAGAAGATGTTAAGAGAAGGTGGAGCATATGCATATGGCTGCCCATTGCCAACAAGGGGAACAAATGGAGGAATTCTCTTCAGTTTATTACAGCTACCACGAACTAAGATAAATTGGAGAGAATCGCAAACCATTACTCCACTTTTGCTGCAAATGCTCTTCAAATTAGGTAATATCCATAGTTTCAATTCTCTCAATTTGGGAAGATGGAATTTGATTAATGCATCACTTCCTTTTTCTTCAACTTCTGATGTTTCTGCTCCCAATATTTCTACTAACTCATCACAACTCTCCACTGATATCTCTTCCAGGTTTTGGAGGTTTGAAGCAACCATTGTGGAAGCAACGTCTTCATACTCGAGCATCCGTATACATCAATTTGCTTAAGATGGGAAAAGGTGGCAGACGGAGCCAATGGTGATGTTGTTGCTGACCAATTCCTGCATCTTTCATAATAAGGGCACTCAACTTTGGCAGAGCTTGAAGTTCCAACACCTCGAGGCTCTGAAATGGATGAGCGGAAGAAGAGGCAAAGAGGACAAGGAAACAACACATTCTATCTCTTTGCAAAACCAAATCCTACAAACCCTCAAGTCAATCGCATTTTTGAAGGAAGATTTATCATCCACTAAGCTTCTCAAATAGTCGCAATCAATAATATTCAACTCTTGCATTTCGATTGGGTGCATAATTAACTCACCTTCCCAATCAATTGTTACTAATTTATCCCTTCCCCAACCGATATTATATGAGCCCACCTGTAAATTGTACTTGATGAGATTTTTCTTACTTTGTTGCATTGAGGAGATGAACTTATTGAATTCACTGATGTCTTTGAAACGTCCGGTTAAGCACTCCAACTTCTTCAATGGTTCCATCTCCTCTACTTTTAGACTTATTTTTTATTCTGCACATCAAAACTCAAGTGCTGAAGGTGAACAAGTTTTGGTAAAAGTCCAGCGGGTATCTCTTTCAGAGTGGACACTTCAAGATCAAGATATCTTAGCTTTATCAGCATATCCATGCCTTCAGGGACTTCCTCAATTTTAGTCCCAGAAAGATCCAACTTCTTCAATTCTTGAAGCATCGAAAGACATGGCAGATCTCTTAATTCTTCACAGCCACGAAGCAACAATGTTGTGAGGTTCTTTAGTTCAGAGATGGAATTTGGTAAACTCTCGATCTTTGTAAAGGACAAATTGAGAACACTAAGACAAGGCATGTTCATGAATAAAGAATATGGGATCTCCTTTACAGGGTTCCCCCGCAATAACAAGGTTGTGAGCAGTTGACATTTTGTGGGCAGCACATCTGCGGAAATTCCGTTATGGAGTTATACATAAGCCATACTTTCTCAATATCTGGACTCCATTGCCTTCTGTTAATTGCAAGCCTGCTTGTACTATATATCGAGGATTCATACTTGTGATCGACAGTGCCATGTCTCTCACTGCATCATGCATCTTTATGCAAGGTTGACCAAATACATTAGTAATATTTTCCAACAAGCAATTATCTTCTAACTTCTTCAAAATAGTAAGGCCCTTGTCTTTCATTTCTTGTCTTGTACCCATATCATCTATGAATCCCTCTTCAATCCAGCACTCAATTAGTTCATCCATTTCAATTTCAAAATCTTCGGGATACACTGTACAATACAAAAAACAATGTTTTGCTTGCTTGTCCTTTAAGTGATCGAAGCTAAATTTCAAGCGCTCGATTACCTCAGCTTCCACTCCTTCCACTTTCCCTATTCTCTCTTTCAATTCCCCGAGTGCATTTTTCCAAATATGAGGGTTATCTTCTCCTTTCATGGTACCAGCTACCACGACAATTGTAAGAGGTAAACCCGCACATTCCCTGACAACAAGCTTCAAAGTAGGCATTATAGTTGGACTTTGAACTATGTTAGGTCCAACTTTATTCAAGAATAGTATCAATGCCTCTTCTTCTGAAAGGGGCTTCACCTTACAACCCATATACTTACAGACATGCTCTGAACGGGTTGTCAACACCATCTTGCAGCCATTGCTGCCACTCGGCTCGGGGATCCCAACTTCCTCTAGAGAGACTTTATCCCACACATTATCTAGGATTAGAACATGCTTTCCTGCGTTCTTCAGCATTTCTGACAAGATTGCTGCTCGTCTGAGCTTGTCTCCTTCTCTGGGCCAATCTTCCTTCAACTTCAAAGCACCTGCAATATCATCTTGTACCTTCATTACATTGAACTCCTTTGATATGGTAACCCAGATTACCCTTTCGAATCTTTGTTGCTTTAAAAGATCATTGTGGATGTGCTTCAAGATAGTGGTTTTACCCACACCGCCCATCCCTCAAACCCCAATCTTGCTCACCTCCTCCTGCATCAAACATGCCCAAATCTCATTTCTAACAGCTTCCTCTCCAACTAGTTCTGACGTTGGCAGCGGCAACCCAGCACTTGAACCATCAATGGCGAGACCTTCAGAGGCATTAGGAGCTTTATCAAGAAATCCTTCATTTCTTGAGTCTTTTCATCAACCAGCTTCCCGTTGCAAGCACGACAGAGATAACTCCTGTTCCTTACTTTGTTTTCAACAGCTTGTGCTTTCTAATCATCTCTTTCACATCTTTCAACCAATTTTCAACTCCCTTCTTTGGTATCTTCCCCAGAGAACGAAGAAGCTCTGCTTTCAATTGCAGCTCTATATCTTCCATTTTGCAATTCAATTCATCTCTCATCTTCTTGAAGTTTGTCACATAATCGTTCATCTTTCTGTGATATTGCAAGTATTTACAAACAGGAGTTCCGAGACAATTTGCAATACCAACAACAGGCTCTACGTACTCCATTGCTATGTCCTGCAATGCAATCATATATAACAGTAGCAGATAATGAAAATCTGTGAATGTATTGGATGAAGTATTGATATGTCTGTGTAAGCATGAAAACGAAACATGAATGCAAGTTTCAAGCAATGGCCTTTATTAGATGGAGCTATGGATGGGTGGCAGACAGAAACATGATGAACTTCTGATCACCAGAATCAAGCTCTCAATGTATATAAAATGCTAGATTCAAGTGTGCAAGAGTTCATTACAGAATATTAAGAGGTAAAATGTTCAACAGTCTGAGATTTCAACATTATATTGCTTCTGGGTAGCTCTTTTGTATTAATTTCTATCTATAGTAGATTATGTCTGCTGGTCATCCTATCTTAAAATCTAAAACTGTTGATAATCAGTAGAGCAAATCATGGCTTCAGATCTTATTAGCTGACTTAGGGGATGAAAAGTGTTGAGAGATTAGAACTGAAAACGAAGCAGTGAAGTTGACTTCCTTGACTATCTTACAAAACTAGCTGCTATAACAGTAGCAGATAATCAAAAGCAAAGAAAAGCATGTCATGAATTAAGCAAATGAAAGAAAATTACCTTGACTGTATGCATAAAACTTGTGATAGACCTTGGAGATCGAAACAAATTAAAAGCAGTGAAGAAGAAAGAATGTTGTGGGTAAGAAATAAGTAAGAAATAAGAAGAAAGTGAAGATAAAAACAGGCACATTATGAAGTCAGTGGTAGGTTCCACAAAGGCAGAATTATTAGTAAGAAATCCTATTTTATTACTTTTCTTTTAGCTTTTTTTTGCTGTCTTGATTCGAGATTGCTCAAGCCCCACTTAAAGCAATTTGTGATATGAGAATAGCAGAGAAGGTTGTTCAATTGAAAGTCGGAACATCTAGGATCTGTCTTGCACAAAACATATACATAGTTTCTGAAAATTTTATTGTTATAAATATCATAAACTGGTTTGATTTTTAAAATTTTAATTTTTCGTTGTGATAAAAATCATTTTTAATCTAGATTTTTTCCAGCAATTGTTTATTAGAGATTGCGATAAACATTTATTGTGTTAGCTAGTCTTGAAAAACTTTTTATATAATTGAGAGGCTTATATAGGTTTATGTATGAGATATAAAGAGCCATTAATTTATTCAAGTGAGGAACATTATTTGTGAGAGTGCATTTGTGATAATTGTTTAAAGATAGTGAAAACTTCTCACTAAGCTAGACTCATATATAGGAAAATCAATTTGCATAAACAAATTTTGTTATCCTCTATTTTATTCTAATTATCGTTAG
The DNA here is from genome assembly GCF_025698485.1 of Gossypium arboreum. Classification (NCBI taxonomy): domain Eukaryota; kingdom Viridiplantae; phylum Streptophyta; class Magnoliopsida; order Malvales; family Malvaceae; genus Gossypium; species Gossypium arboreum. The sequence goes on from NW_026440374.1 coordinate 29,102, forward strand.
TGTTTGAAGAAGTGGCCACCTTTAATCACTTCTTCCAAGCATTTAACTTGTTTCAAAGAATCGTTAGTTTTGCTTTAATAGAGTCATATAAAAATTATTTTCAGTAGGTTGTTTTAGTTTTTACTTAAACATTATATTTTTAGTATTTTATCATATTTATTGACAAAAAAAACATGAAAGTAGAAAATTAGTTGCATTTTTAGATTACATATATATTATACTTGTAATATTCATAACAATATATATATTTATATATATCGATAATGATTCATAAAATATTCAATAAATAAATGCGGTAAATTTATATCTAATTTGAATTTTAATATATTTTTAATTAATATTATTAATATTATTGTACAATCCCGATTCTCACTGGCCTCAAATGCTCAATACACCCAATTTGCCCAACCCAATAATCTAAATACCAATTACCCATACCCCTTAACCCATTTTCAAACCCATACCCGAGCCCAATAACCTAAACCCAATTACAACTGCACCCACTACCCAAACCTACCCAATGCACCCATTTTACACCTCATTTAATACTAACCTAAACCAACCTAGCCCAATGACCAAGCCCAATCTCAAACCCTAACTCCCCACTTGCCTCTGCCACCACCGCCTAACGCAACCCCATCCCCGGCGCCACCTCGCCTGTAGTCACCTCCACTGTTCACCCACCACCAGACAGCAAACAGAAAGCACATAATAGCAACCAAAAGAGAAACAGATAAAGATAACAAATCGATATAAAACCCAATGGAAACCATAGAAAAGGGTTCCTTCTTTTTTAGTGTTTTGTTCTTTTCGAATATTCAGGGAAAAATCAATACATAGGTTAGATTTCAATATATACACAAGCGTGATTCAAAATACAAAGGGTAATATCAATCGAGCACCAAAAATCCCGATATCAAAATTTAAGGTGATTGATTCTTTTATTTTCATTTATTTCTAGATCTATACTCCTATATTTAACATATATGTAAACTAAAAAACATAATAAAAATATATAATAAAAATATAAAAATATATATATAAAATTACCTTTTCCTACCATCACAAGACAAGGGCTTCTGGCCTGCGCTTCCGGCGACGGTTCGGTGATCGGATCTAAGGACCTGCCCATAGTCAAAATCGCCAGCTCTCCTCTCTCCCTTTTTTTCTAATTTTGGCTTCAAATGAATTTTTTCTGATTTTTAGGGTATTTATACGGATCGAAAATGGCACTGCTTTGGCCTTTAAACCCGTGGCACAAAACGACGTCGTTTTTTGCCTCGGTCGGGTCGACTGCACCCTACCCACTCGAGATCCGCGTTTTTGCTCTTAGGGTTAATTATGTGCCGTCCTTCCGCTTTCAATACCTTGCAATCGAGGTTATTATTTATTCTAAATTGGCCTTGTAATTTATTGTGCTTTTGATTTGGTCCTCCAATCAATGATGTTGTTTTAAGTATTCGGTAAATTGCTTATTTGACCCTCTCGTAGCTTGCACGCCTTCAAATAGATCCTCTTGTTTATCTCTTATTTTAAATTACCAAAACTTTGATTTTAATTCAATTTTAGTCCTTTTCATTTTATTTATTTACTGATTTTATTTTCGCTTTTTAATATTGTTATTATCATTCCTAATATTATTAATACTATTATTTCTATTATTATTATTGTTATTATTAATATTCTGGTTATTAACATATTATTATTTTTAATGTATTATTATTACTAGTTATTACTATTTCTAGTATTATTATATATAATATTAGTGTATGTTTTATTATATATGTACATATATATATATATATATATTTATACATGGTATTATTTTCAATTACTTTATTTCAATATTTTATTATGTTATATTTGTTTTTGTTAATGATATTATTACTATATTTATTATTATTATTATTATTAGTGTATATATTTTTATGTGTATGTATATTTTTAGTACATAGTATTATTTTCTAATTACTTTATTTTAATATTTTTATATTATGTCTATGTATGTATAGCATTACTAATTTTCTTTTATTATTTTCCCTTGTACATATTATTGCTTACACGTTCTTATTATTACTATTATTTATTAGTATTTTACTATTGTTAGTATTTTTTAAAATCAATACTTAGATGTATAAATTATGTTTTTTAATACTATATTTTTAAATACCATATGTATTGTGTATATTCTTAATATTATATATTGTATATATTTTCTTAATAACTATATTATATGTATATATAGTACATGCATATTCTATTATTATTACGCTTTTTTAAATATATATATGTATATGTGTATATTTATGTAATATTAATAGTTGTTTTTTTAATATTATTATTATTTCTAATAGGTGTATACTATGTAAATATTTTAATACTATAATATATATATACATGTTTTTATATATATATATATTACCTATATGTATCTTTCTAATATTGTATCTTTATCCATGTCATGTATATATACGCTCTAATGTTTTTACTATCTCGTATATGTTTTTAATATTTATATGATGTACGTATTTTAACATCGTATATATATATATATATATATATATATATATATATATATATAGCATCATTAATAGTTTTAATATCATGTTTTCATAATCATATTAACCATTATTATATGTGTATACCTATACATTCATTGTTTCCTTTCATGTTTAATTTTAATATTACGTTTAATATCGCATACATCTTTATCGCTTTTTAATATTATTATCACATTTATCAATTGCTTCAATATATTTCTAGCTCTTCCATTCATTTATTTTATTTCATATCAATTTTGCTTTGCATTACTTGAAAATCTTATTCTTGTTTTCAAATTAATTTCAATACATAAGGCAATGTACCGATTTAACGTCAAGTCATCGATTTCATTGCTATGTTGGGTGAAATTGCGGCTCGTGTTAAAATGGGGCACCCTTCTAAAAATCGAAAACTAAAAATTCTCATTCTTCAACCGGATCCCGATTAAATGTTAAATTGAACTCGTATTTTTGAGAATCAAGACAACGCGTGTTTTACAAGATACCATTTTGGGTGTCGCGAGGTTGCTAATGCCTTCCTCGTGAATCGACTCGAACCCTACCTTACTCTCGATTTTCACGTAGACCCAAATTTGGCCTTCATTTTTGTCCGAGAATAAATTATCTTTTCAAGAACGAATGATTTATCGGTGTCCGATCACACCTAGAAAAGGATCGTGGCGATTCTCTTTTTAAAAATCAAACCTTGGTCTTTAAAAGCAAACACCCCAATTAGCGACCAAACTAAAATTTTTATGTCGCTACAAATGCGACTCCAATCGGGGAAAAATCTTGAGAGTCGAGTCGAATTAAACATGTGTTGTTAAAATTTTGAATTTCTTTGTTCACATTAATATTTAGTCGTGATCCTCAAATTTTGTTTTCAAAAATTCATGCATTTGCATCATGCTGTAAGTATTCTTCTAACTTGTTTTATCTTGTTGATTTTCAACTCTAAGTTTTTAGGTTTTTGTAGTTTAGTTTTAAATAAAACGTAAAGGTTTGTGAGTTTCTCCCACACACCGCTGTAACTTGCATTTTGCATAACATGAGCTCTCTACCCGGCTCCGTCTGCTTAAGTGAAAGTAAACGATATGCCTTCGTGAGTTAACTCGTCCCTTCGCACAGGCTAGTGAATACTTTCGGGTTACATATGACTTATGCTACGATCGAGGCTTCATACTAGTCTTAGTAGACGATAGTACGAACAATTCAAGTACTGTCTAGAATTGAAACCTCATATAGTGAACTCGTATGAGCCACCTAACTAGAACCATGCCAACCCCTGGTCCGTTAATAGTTACCAAAATAAGTACACCAGAGAAACGCTTTTGTCTTTCATTTTCTTTACATTTACACTGTTTATGCAAAAGAATTGAATCGGGTAGCTTAATTTGTTTCTCTTTATATTTGTTGTGGTTACTAACCAAGTTAGTTTGTTTTTATTTTATTTTCATTATGCATCATAGGCACCTTGATTAGGAAGGTGTTGATTAGAGATTGGTTGCCAAAACGCGGGTTTCGATGGAAGAGTCAATTACAGTAATCGAGAAAATGTCATGGTTCAAGACCGGTCTTTGAAAACTCGTAGAAGAAAAGGGATAGTCTAGTGGAAGGATGCATTGCCAATCGCTGCCAGCACGAATCGTGAATGTTCACTAAAATAACCTTGAAGATTTGGTTCGGTTTGGAATCGATGGGACTCGGATACTAAGGGTATCTTTACGAGAGGTACGGAGATATAGCCCACTTGATCACTATCAACATAGACGAGCGTTTGATTCAAGCCATGATCGATTTTGGATTTGGCCTATTAATGTTTTACTTTCAATCAAGAAGACATGACCTCACCATAGAAGAGTATGCCGCCTTATTTCAGGTCGATAATGTACAACCCTATAAGATATATGTGAAAGAACCTAAGCCGATGACCTTCAAGAAAAAAATAGTGAAATTGACAGATATAACCGATATATGGGCCAAAAAACAAATAAAGAAAAAGAATGAAGTCATCTGCATCCCGTGGTTTTCCCTATGAGATTTGGTTTTAAGCCACCCCGATATGTTGAAGAGAGTGGATCTCTTTGCCTTGGCCATTTACGGATTGGTCATCTTCCCAAAAGTTCTAGGACACATAGAGGTTGCATTAGTGGACTTCTTTGAAAAGTTAAAACAAAGAATCAACCCTATCCCAACTATTTTGGCCGAGACCTACAGATCCCTAAGCAGTTGTAGGAGGAAAGGGGAAGGACGCTTTATCAGATGTGCGCAATTGCTTAATGTTTGGATTTTGAGCCATTTTTAGAAAGTAGAGCGCACACCGTACCACATGTTTTCAAAAACTTTCACCCCGTTGGAAGCCTATCTTGAGAGAGAATGGCCAAAGGATATAACTGAAGAGTATTGGATTTCAGTTTTTCAAAACCTTCGAGCTAAAGATGTAACCTGGAGAGCACCGTGGATCCGCCCTTCGATTCTATTATACAAGGTTGGAAATCAAGATTGGGTGCCACTACTCGGGTTATGGGGAGGAATTGGATACGCTCCGTTAATGGTCCAAAGGTAATTTTTTTCACGACAATTCATAACCGCCACCGGAGGATTAGCACAGTGTAACGCCCCAATTTTCGGGAATTCTGTGAATGTTGACAAAATTTCATGCTTTGATTTTGTCATTTGTGAGTGAAATTATGAAATAGGACCTATGTGAAAATGTTTGAAAATGCTATAGGCTAAATTGAAGTGGCCAAATAAATAGGAGTGCAAAATAGGAGGATTTGCATGATAAACCTCCCATTTTACATGAAGTGGCCAACCATCATGTTGTTGTAGACAAAATGTACACTTGATATCCATAATTTATGGTACAAATTGATACAAATTGATAATAGGTTAGGTAAATGTTCCATGATAATGGGTTAGGTAAATGTTTCATGATAATAGGTTAGGTAAATGTTCCATGATAATGGGTTAGGTAAATGTTTCATGATAATGGGTTAGGTAAATGTTTCATGATAAGAATTTCATGTCTTTTGTATTAAAGAATTAAATGGATGAAATATGAAGTTTTATTAAAAAAAAGGGTGAAAAGAACAAAGTTTTGTCCATCTTTGTTCATCATAGCTGAAAGTTAGAGAAGAGAAAGGAGAGGAGAAAGCTCTTGAGTATTCGGTCATTAGGAGGAGGAAAATTGAAGGTAAGTTCTTGGTACCTTGCTTCTATTTTGAGGTTCATGAGTTCTTCTTGATTCTACCTTAACTCTTGAAGTATATTTTGATTTTTAGTTGTGTTGTGAGCATTTAGTCATGAATTAAAATGAAGGAAATGGTTGTTGTTTCATGTTCTTTTGATGAAAATGGAAGATAGGTGAAGTTGAGCCAAACAAATGAACATACATGTGCCTTAGATGCTAAAGGAAAAATCGGCTAACATGTTGTGCTTTAAAATGATGAAATGGAGATTATGCTTAAGTAAAAATCATAGATATGTGATGATTGATTGGTGATATACATGTTTAAATAACATGCATGCAAGATAGGTGTATGAAAGAGTGATTTGGTAATAAATCTGCTTGGGACAGCAGCAGTAATGTGACTTTGGAAAATCACCATAAATTGTGGGAGATGAATTAGAAGCTGAATAAATTATGTAATTAAAGCTTAATGAGTCTAGTTTCAAATGAAATAAACTAGAACATATTTTGAATTCTGTACAATGAGAAATTTGATTCGTAATGAAGAGTGGTCAGATTAGTCAAATAGTGAAACATGGGAAACTTTGAGAAAATTCTGGTATTGATTGGCTAAACCAAAAATTCTGAAAATTTTATGGATAGAAGATATATGAGTCTATTTTCAGGGAAAATTAACGGCACTTGATTTGGAGTTTCGTAGCTCTAGTTATAAATGATTTAGTGACTATTGCTCAGAAAGACAGCTTGCAGTGAAATTATGATTATGTGGTAAACATTGACAAAAATTTGTTAATGAGTTGCTTATTGATTTCTTATAAGCTTACTATGATCTGTAGGGGTGGTTGACCGAATATTGTAAGGGTTAATACGTAGTTTGTATTTGAATAGTTAGATTAACGTGTTAGTAATCCAATTGTAGGCGGTTCGTGTGTGGATCTCGCCAAGATATCGTCGAGAATGTGTGTGTAACTAACACCTCTTTCTTAGTCTAGATCGGCAAAAGCCGAAAAGCCGAAATGCCTAAAATCGGTATTTTGTAGATTTATGTGCGAATGCTCGTGAGGTAAATCGATTAATGTTTTTGGTAAGTCAATGTTTGACCGCAGTGCATGATTTCTATGCCCGATATTTTTGGGCTTAATGGGCCAAATTGAATGATGGGCCAACGGCCCAATTCGGTAAGAACCCTCAGACGTGATTCGTTAGTACGTGAAAAGTAAGAATATGCATGAAAAACCTAAAATAGATAAATTATGAAATACCTTTAAAAGTGGAAAATTTACGCTTTTACCCTAGTAGATAAATTACGTAAATACCCCTAGGGTTAAATTGACCTAAATGCATGTTTGATCGTTGTTATTTATCGCATGCCATGTTGTTATTATCTGATGCATGGACCGGATATTGACGGAGAAGTAATCGAAAGTGGCTTGTCCACGCATCGGAGGCTTTTGCCTCAATTTATCGTTAATCGAGCAGCAAGGCCGCAATCTGGAGTGTTGGGTTGGGTGGGTTGAGCTATTCCCCACATGGAGTGTATGGGCGGTACTGGGTGGAGTGTAGTGGTTGGTGGTTGAGTAGTCCCCAAATGGGCTTGCATATGTTTCTCGATGTTGCATGTATTTTGAAATGGGCCTATGGGCCATACTCATATCATTAATAAGGGCCTAGGCCCATTATTGTAATCTGAAAAGGGCTTTGGCCCAAGATTACCGTTACTCCAAATGGGCTTGCATATGTTATTGATGTTGCATGTATTTTGAAATGGGCCTATGGGCCATACAGATTATCTCGAATAAGGGCTAAGGCCCATTTATTGTAATCAATTTTGTTTTGGCCCAAGATCATGTGTACCCAAATGGGCTTGCATATGTTATTGATGTTGCATGTATTTTGAAATGGGCCTATGGGCCATCAATTATCTCAATAAGGGCTAAGGCCCATTTATTGTAATCAAAAGGGCTCGGCCCAAGACTACACTATTACTTGAATGGGCTTAGGCCCAATGGGCTTGAGTGACTTGGGCTTTGAATGGGTTTTCCTTACAATCGAGTTTCCCAAACTCACCCTTTTATTTTCATCCACGCAGAAATCCCCAACCATAGTGGGCTTGGAGTTGTGAGGGAATTTGATGGCCACCCGCTCAAAGTTTGATTTTCTTCCGTGAACTGGACATCCTTTTAATTACGCTTTGAGGTTTTGGGCTTTTAAATGTAATAAGGCCGCTTATTTATTTTTGATGGTTTTTAATATGTATTACTAAGATAGGTAATACTTATTTTAACTGTTGAAATTGGATAGCTTTAGGGCGTTTCAAAAAAACAACATTGATTTCAAAATAACACGACAACAAGCAAAGCTTCCGCAATGAAAGTATTTTCCAAAATTAATCACTTTTCCTAAAAATGACCTAATCGAATTGGTTTCCTAGAAATATCCATGACGTTAAGGTGGCAATGGCGGTATGCATGTCTAGGATTGGATCCGAAGGGAGCTTGGTACTTAAGCAAATCCGATGGACTCACCACCTCTTTTCGGTTTCCTACCGGTGCATGACTTCCATTCATTTTAACCCTTAATGAATTAATCTTTTGAACATCAAGTACGATTTTTCGGACTTAGAATGGAAATATTTTTTACGCTTTTGATGTGGTATGCCGGATTCGACCATAACTTTCGGGCGGGTTTGGGGTGCTACACACATCTGAGTTTGCTTTTTATGGTGAGGATATTGTAACACCCCTACCCGTATCCATTGCCGTAATAGGTACGAGGCATTACCGAGTTTCTTGAACATTTTCAGATAATTCGAGTCATTTATTATTTAGATTTTGAAAATAATCATAATTCTCTCTATTGGGCCCTTGAAGCCCCAAACATACACTAGAAACCAAATGGAATTAAATCGAGATTATAAAAAAATTCGCAAAATCTTAAATTTTATTTTCATCTAAGTACTTACCATTTCAATGCTTCTTGTAATTAAACATATTACCATTCAATCAATAGCTTGTCCTTTGTCTAAGTGTCAAGCCACATCATTATTAGTATACTTGCATATATTTCATATAAATTCAACATCGATATACTTATTTTCTCGACATGTCACATTTGAGTTTAATAATTGTCTTTACTTACATAATTTCCTTGTATCAACGTATCAAAGATAATCATATATGTACATGTCATGAAACATATTAATTCTATTACCGCTTTTATAAGTATATATCAATTGTTTCATTATATCAATATTTCATGTTTCATCATTTCCATATATTTTAAGTATATTTTTCCCAGAAAGTTTATATCAAACTTAACATAAATTATATTCCATGTACTTATTCTTATTTTGTTTATCTATCTTCATAATTATTTCATACAACTATTTTGTACATATATTTCCATATGACCAGTTCTTGTAAACATTTCACACAACCATTTCATGTAACCATTCGTCATCTAATACGCATGACACCTAATATCAATTGTTCAATAGATATCATAAGCCTCCCATCCACGGTCTTATTTATCTTTGACATGATGCCATAGTGTCTTTCAACTATGGTTTTACTCATTTTCATCATGTTGCCATGGTATCTTTCAACCATGGTCTTATTCTTTTCATGTCACGCTGCTACGGTATCTTTCAACCATGGTCTTATTCATTTCCGTCATGTTGCCATGGTATCTTTCAACCATGGTCTTATTCATTTCCGTCATGTTGCCATGGTATCTTTCAACCATGGTCTTATTCGTTTATATCACGCTGCCATGGTATCTTTCAACCATGGTCTTACACATTTCATATCGTGTTGCCATGGTATCTTTCAACCATGGTCTTACACATTTCATATCGTGAGAGCACACTCGCTGAACCTCATCTCATAAAGGGATTACTACCAGTGCTAAATCAGTAATATAAACTCATAAAGTATTGTGGGATTACCGGTCCGTGCTCAATCCCTCGCAACGACAATTACTCTATTGAGCTTGGATCGAATTACCAGTCTGTAAATTCAGACTTAATTCGGATTATTGCTGTCGAAGCTAAATCCATTTTCCACATATTCTTCTAGAGGGTTATATCGATAGGATCACCCGTCCTGCTAGATCCTTTTTACCGCCAATTCCTTTCGAGATCCATCGAATTTTCCTTTCATTCAACCGGGATTTCTTCCCATCAAATATGTCAATGTTTCATAAATTTCATATAATGAACATTCAAATCATATTCATATCAAAACATGCATTTCAAGCATTTAAGAATATTATTCAAGTTACACGAACTTACATCATTGCTTGTTTGTGTTTATAATTTCATTAATCCGATATCTTTTCTTTTCCACGATCAAGTCACATATTTGAGTCGTCTGGATCTTTATAAATAAATTTGATCATCATTTTCATTCATTTCATATTCTAATGCATTTAATTAATGCTCTAGGAAAAGTTACCATTTTGCCCCTAAACTTTTAATTAATGACGATTTCATCCTTAGAAGGTGAAAATAAAATTCTTGCAATTTAATCCTTATTTCCAGCTATTATTCTCATACATATTGATAACAATCCATGAAGTCTATAAAATATCAAAATTTTTCCATAATTTCAACACTTTTCAATTTAATCCCTAAAACATGTTTTCCCCTTTCTTGAACTAAATTAATAATTTTATTCAATTTTGTAATTTAAATAATAAAATTAATCCATTTCATGCAATTTGGTCATTTTTGACATTTTTACAAAATTACCCATAAAGTTTTACTTTTATTCAATTTAGTCCTTGCCTAAAACATGCAAATTAGTCATGCTTGCTGAATATTCATATATATTTTCCTCCTCCTCCTCTCCATTCCACATCTTTAATTTATATAATATGCTTATAAGTAACATTATCAATAATTTCACTATTTACTTATATGCATATTCAAAGCTGTCCATTTGAGTCCTAGTCACTAAATTATTTATTTCTTGAGTTACAGAAGTCCAAATTAAGATCTGTAAATTTTATCTGAAACTAGACTCACATATATTCTTACCATAAAAGTTTCAGAATTTTTGGTTTATCCAATTAGTACATTTTATTCATTAAAGTCACCCCTATTCTGCTGTCTGACAGTTCTGACCCTTCTTCACTAAAAATTAATTATCTCCTTGTACAGAATTAAAATGATGTTCTAGTTTGTTTCTAATAAAATTAGACTCATTCAGGATTCTATACATATAAATTTAAGCCCATAATTATTTTTATTAATTTTTTAAGATTTTCAAAGTCTGAACAGGGAACCTGAATTCATTCTGACCTTGTCTCACAAAATTCATTATATCTCAAAATTTACAAATATATTGCTTACAATTTTTCTTCTATGAGAACCTAGACTCAATAAGCTTTAATTCCATATTTTTTTAATCTTCTAATTCAATTTCTACAATTTATGGTGATTTTTCAAAGTTAGAATACTGCTGCTGTCTAGAACTGTTTTAGTGCAAGATATTAATTACCATGTTAATAACACCCTTATTTTCTTTCTCTACACTATTTCTCTTCACTTTCTCTTATTTTCTCTTCATTAACATATCAAGAACATAGGACCATATGTAAGGAAACTCTACATTAACATCAATCCCAAGCTTTTCCAATAATATCAAACTTAAAAATATATTGAAATCATAATGTTCTTACCTTGTTCTATTGATTCCAACCTTCATCTTGATTTTCTCTCTCCATCAGCCTCCATTTCTTGAATCCAACTTGATTTTTTAACTTCCCATAGCCTCCTTAACATTTTTCTCTCTTGGTATGTAACACCCCGTACCCGAGACCATTGCCGGAGTCGGACACGAGGTGTTAACGGACTTAATTCACTTATTTATACAGTTCATTTTACCATTTCTAGACAAGCTAGCTAACTGCGTCACTGTCACCTTAAAAATCATATCTCGAGTTCCAAAACTCGAAAACTGATTCCATAAATTTTACCTGAAACTAGACTCATATATCCATCTACAAGTTTTTTCCTAGAATTTTTGGTCAGGCCAATTAGTACAGTTTATTTGTTAAAGTCTCCCCTATTACAGGGTTCAACTACTCTGACCTTCATTCATTACGACTTAGATATCTTCCTGTACAAGGCTTCAATACTTATGCCGTTTGTTTCTACAGAAACTAGACTCGAAAATGAATCTGTACATATAGGGCATGACTTCTAATTATCTCTGGTTAATTTATAGTGAATTTCAAAGTCAGAACAGGGGATCCAGAAATAGCTCTGGCCCTGTTTCACGAAAACTTAAACATCCCTTAAAATACGGCTCATATGATCTTTTCGTTTCTTCCATATGAAAATAGACTCATCAAGGTTCGATTACATAATTTATTTGATATTTAATTCCATTCCTACTATTTTTAGTGATTTTTCAAATTCATATCACTGCTGTTGTCAGCATCTATTTTTAAGGTAGACTATACCTATTTCATGATTTTCCATGAATCAACTAGCCATTTGTCGATATAGCACTTAAATGATCGTGATTAACCATTCCAATGGCTAATCGTTACCAAGCATTTCCATACCACTCAATGAACAATATACAAAATGATTATAATGCTATGCTCAAGATATATAAGCCATTTTCGCATGGCTATCCAAATTTATACAATACCAAAAGGTACATGACCAACAACAAAAGGGCGTCCTATACATGCCATTTAGAGTTCAACTAAAAGAGTACCAAAAGGGCTTTGATAGTGTGGGACGACTTGACTTTGACACTCCGAGTCCGATAATGATTTAACCAAAATCTATAGAACGAGAATCAAAGAAATGTATAAGCATTTAATGCTTAGTAAGTTTGAGTAATGAAATTATGCACAACTCAAGTATGGCATTCATATGACTAAACGAATAATTTCATACACACATATTCTCAAAATCATACTTACTTCACATTTCCAACCCTTATATTCATCTATAGGGGATCAACTTAACTAGAGGCCGGAAGCTTGTTAATCGATTGAGCGAATACTATTTAAAGGGAATCAACTATTCCAATGCATATACGAAACATACCTCATCGCTTGGATTTTCCGAGCGACAATTGAAATTATTACAGCAAGATCGCTCATTCTCAAACCAAGTACCTTCGGATTTAGCCGGATATCGCATCTCGACAAATGCCTTCGGGACTTAGCCCGATATAGTAACTCGCACACATGCCTTCGGTCTTAGCCGTAAATAGTCACTAACACAAATGCCTTCGGACTTAGCCCGGATATAGTCACTAGCACAAATGCCTTTGGGACTTAGCCCTGATATAGTCACTAGCACAAATGCCTTCGGACTTAGCCCGGATATCATCCCAATAATCATGCACATATATCAATAAATCATGACACATCTATATTTTATTTTCATAACTAGAATTCAACTCAAGTCACTTATCAACCATTATCATTTTCGGCCCAATCGCCACATACAAAGAGCATAATTTTGATTTGCTTATAACATGATCTCTATAACGTATTCTAAGCTGCTCGTCATAAGTATAAACTAATCACCTCAATACATAATTCAAGTAGAATCATTATATCTCTGCTTATTTGTTATGTTATATGTCATGACTTAATCAAATCATAAACTAAGTTCCATTACTCAAAAACTTACTTCGGATGTTGTCGAATCCACTTCAACGGCTATTCAATTACTTTTTCCTTCCCTTTATCGGATTTAGTTCCCTTTGCTCTTGAGCTTAATTTAACAAATAAATTGATTTAATCATCTTGAACATCAAGGGAAATTCAAGGTACTTAGTCCATATATATGTTAGACATTAGAGTCATATATATGAAATCATGAACTAAATTCAACATATTGGCTAATATTCTCCTTTAGCCGATTATCTAAGTCAAGATAGAACCATCAATATGCTTGCCTATAACCTAATACATGCAACACCAATCTATCTATTCATTCGGTGTACATTTTATTTAAGCATGTATATCTACAATCGAATTCATATAAATATCTATGAATTCAAACAATCTCACAAACACATGGTGCTCAAACCATTATTCAAGTTCAAAACTAAGCTAATACACATATATACACTAGCAATCAAATACTAACATTTGCACTTCACCTAAATAGCTAGCTTAGCAAACCTTAATTTAACATATAATTGTTCATAACACAATTAAAGCATCTCTCCATTCCATCAATTCAAAACTTATACATTGCCCATTAATATCCAAAATCATATTCGGCCTTAGTACACAACTTGTTAGCTGATTTTTCTCCATCTAGCCACTAATGCACATATGTGCTCATTTGTTAGACTCTACTTCACCTAACTACCAATTTTTTTTTCATCCAAACAACATGAACAACAACCATTTCTTGAACATTTACTCTTAATCGATTACTCATGTTACCAACAACATTCAAAATTTGGACATGGGGTAACTAAGGGACTTAGTATCTAACTTCATACATTCATCAATTTAGTACCATGGCTGAACACTTCATGAAGTTGCTAAGACCTACCCTTTTCAAATTCTCACACACACTCACATCCAATCCCTTTTTGTTAAGCACTCAAACTCTACCATCTTCATACTTCATCAACACAACATCAAACACCAACCAAGAAAGACAACATCCATGGCCGAGTATCATCTCCATCAAATAGCAAAGATTTAAACCATGGGCTAGGTAGAATTCAAGCTAACAACTAAAAATATGCATGAATTTCATGGAATAACATCAAACATACCTCAACCTAGTTACAAGTATGGCGAACCTCTTCAACCTTTCTTTCTTTCTTTTCCTTGATTTTTCGCCAAAAAGAATAAAATGAGAACTTTTTTTCTTTTTTTTTCATCACCCTCCAATTTCCATTATTTTATTACTAACCCTTTTATTTTATTATTTCTAACATAAAACATTAACACAACATGTTTATAATATGTTATGACCCATAGCATGGCCGCCACTAGCTCAAATTTTGGGTAATTTGACATGCAAACCCATCATTTTTATAACATGCATTAATAGGCCACTTTACATTTGCCTAGCACATTTCTAAATTTTCTCACATAAGTCCTATTTAATAAAATTCACTTACAATTAACAAAATTCAAATATGAAATTTTCACACATGCATATATACATATAATAAGCATCAAATATGACGGTTAATTATTTTTATGACTCGGTTTTGTGGTCCCGAAACCACTTCTCGACTAGGGTCACATTAGGGCTGTCACAACTCTCCCCCACTTTATGAAATTTTCGTCCCCGAAAATCTTACCGGTAAATAGGTTTGGGTAACGTTCTTTCATAGAGTTCTCGATTTCCCAAGTAGCTTCTTCGATTCCGTGTTTGAGCCATAACACCTTTACTAACGGAACCCTTTTGTTTCGCAACTCTTTCACTTCACGAGCTAGGATACGAATCGGTTCTTCTTTATAACTCAAATCAGATTGAATTTCAACCTCTGATGGACTAATTATGTGCGAATGATCAGATCTGTAACGTCGAAGCATCGAAACATGAAAAACATTATGAATCCTTTCAAGTTCAGGGGGTAAAAGCAACCTATATGCAACTGGACCAACTCGTTCGGAGATTTCATACGGCCCAATGAATCTCGGACTCAGTTTGCCCTTATGGCCAAATCTGAGTATCTTTTTCCAAGGTGAAACCTTAAGAAACACTTTGTCTCCCACCTGATACTCAATATCTCTTCGTTTTAAATCCGCGTACGACTTCTGACGATCGGATGTTGCCTTCAGACTTTCACGAATTATTTTTACTTCGCTCAGATCTTTAATCAAATCAACTCCGAAAATTTTACTTTCACGAGCTCCGTCCAAAACAATGGTGTGCGGCATTTACATCGTACAAAGCCTCGTAAGGTGCCATCTTAATACTTGATTGAAAACTATTGTTGTAGCGAATTCAATCAAAGGTAAATACCGCTCCCATGAATCACTAAACTCAAGGATGCAACATCTCAACATATCCTCGAGTATCCGAATTATCCGCCGGATTGACCATCGTTTGGGGATGAAAGATGCTAAAATACAGCTTGGTACCCAAAGCTTCTTGCAATTTCTTCCAAAATCGCGAGGTGAATCTCGGATCTCTATCCGACACAATAGAAATAGGTACCGTGTAATCTCACAACTGAGAAACATACAATTCAGCTAGTTTATCCAATGAAAAATCCGTGCGTACGGGGATAAAGTGAGCCGACTTAGTCGATCCTATCAACAACAACCCAAATCGCATCTTTCTTACTTGCCGATCATCGGCAACCGGATACAAAATCCATCGTGACTCGATCCCATTTCTATTCGGTACCATGATCGGTCAAGTAAACCCGTAGGCACTTGATGTTCCGCTTTCACTTGCGACATATTAAACACTTCAAACAAAATCGAAATGTCTCGTTTCATACCATGCCACCAAACCGACGTCTCAGATTGTTGTACATTTTCGTACTCCGGGTGAATTGACATTCGGCTACAATGAGCTTCGTTCGAATCATCAAAATAAGTTCGAATTTCTTGGAACACACAAACGACTTCGAACCTCAAACAATCGTCATCATCAATTTGAAACTCGATTCCATATTCAAATACATTCAGCCGTCTTGCGACCAATTCATCATCGACTTTCCGAGCTTCACGAATTTGATGAATCAACAATGGTTTGGCCTTTAATTCGCTACTAACACATTGTCGGATAGAATGACAAGTGTACATTCATCGTCAGAAAGCAAATAGTGATTTAGACTTAAAGCATCCGCAACCACATTAGCCTTTCGGGTGATAGTCAATGAGAAGCTCATAATCTTTTAACAACTCGAGCCAACGTCTTTGTCGCAGATTCAAGTCTCTTTGAGTCATCAAATATTTGAGACTTTTGTGATCCGAATATACATGGCACTTCTCACCAAATAAGTAATGTAGCCATATTTTCAAAGCGAACACGATGGCAGCTAGTTCGAGATCATGGGTCGGATAATTTTTCTTATGTGGCTTCAGTTGTCTCGACGCATAAGCTACAACTCGACCCTCTTGCATCAATACGCAACCCAACTCAAGTAGGGATGCATCACTATAAATGACAAACTCTTTGCACGATTCGTTGCACTAGTATCGGAGCTTCAATCAAATAAGTTTTCATTGATCGAAACTTTTCGACACTTTTCTGTCCATTCAAACTTAACATCTTTCAAGTAGTTTCGTTATTGGTGTGGCTATCATCGAAAACCCTTTACAAAGCGTCTGTAGTAACCGCAAGTCCTAAAAGCTCGAACTTAATATTTCTGAGGCTTCCAGTTAAGTATGGCTGAAATTTTGCTCGGATCAACTCGAATACCGTCAGATACCACATGTCCCAAGAAGCTAACCTCTCTTAACCGAACTCACACTTCTTGAACTTAGCATACAACCGCTTATCCCGTAAAATTTGCAACACTAATCCTGGTGTTCAACATGATCGGTTTCATTTCTCGAATAGACCAAAATATCATCGATAAACACAACTACAAACCGATCTAATACGGTCCAAGATCCGATTCATCGATCCATAAATACCGGGGCATTAGTGAGCCCAAACAAGATCACTAAGAATTCGTAGTGACCGTATCTCGTCTAAAGCGTTTGGGTATATCCGAATCTCGATTCAGATCGATAATAACCCGATCTCAAATCTATCTTTGAAAACACCGAGGCTCCTTTAGTTGATCAAAAAATCATCAATATGCGTAACGGATATTTATTCTTTATTGTCACTTTATTCATGACGATAGTCAATGCACAACCTCATGGTTCCGTTCTTCTTTTCACAAACAATCTGGTGCACCCCAAGGTGAGAAACTTGGTCGAGCGAAACCTCTATCCGTCAACTCTTGCAACTAAGCTTTCAACTCTTGCAACTTCGGTTGGTGCCATACGATACGGAGCTATCGAAATCGGTGTAGTCCGTGTACAAGCTCAATACTAAACTCTACCTCCCGAACGTGGTAAACCCGTAATTCTTGGAAAAACATCCGGTATTCACAAATCACCAGCAGATTCGAGTTTCTTTTCTAACTCTTTGTCATCAAATACATACGCAAGGTATGCTTCACACCCTTTCTTACATATTTCTGAGCCAACATCGATGATATTACAGCTGGCAACCCATTCAAGTCAGTAGACTCAACTCGGATTATCTCGTTATTTACACACCTCAAATCAATGGTTTTTCTTTTGCAATTTACAATTGCATCATGTACGGTCAACCAATCCATACCAAGGATAACATCAAATTCATCAAACGGTAAAAGCATCAGGTCAGCCGGAAAATAGGAGCCTCGGATTATTAAGGGGCATTTCTTACACACCTTGTCGACAAGCACATAACGACCCAAGGGATTTGACACCAATTACGAACTCGATGAGACTCAACGGTAAAGTCTTAATGGATGCTAAGGTTTCACATATATAAGAATGAGTAGAACCGGGGTCAATCAAAGCAATCACATTAGTATCAAAGAGAGTAAAAGTACCAGTAATAACATCGGCGAGAAGCATCCTCGGCATGCGTATAGCATAAGCTCTAGCAGAGCACGAGCCTCGATCTGGTTGTAGCATCTCTAAATCCTCTCGACCACCACTAGCATTGCCGTATTTCTAGATGGTCTACCCAGCAGAGTAGCACCCGGTTTCCCACTGATTTACATTTTGTTCGAAGCGTCTCGGGCAATCCTTGATAAAGTGGTCACTGATCCGCACTTATAACGAGCGGTCATGGAATCTACAACTTCCGAATGCCATTTACCACAATACGCACTGCTTGCTCTCGACGATCATTTCCAACACCGGCAACAAGTGACTCGTGCACTCACGGGGTCGATCACGATCTCGCTAGAAAAGCTCAAGTGTCTCTAGATCGGCCTAAATCATCTCTAAATTTCTTCGATGACTGTTGAAAGGGCTTTCCCAAAGATCTCTTACGAAACTCCTTTGCTCCCATATCAGCTTTTCTTTTCTCCTTACTGAGCTCCTCGGCTTTGCAAGCTCGCCGACAAGTACCACAAATTCTCGGATTTCTAAAATGCCAACATACGACTTTATATCATCGCTTCATCCATCCTCAAACATTTACACATCACGACTTAAGAAATGCATTCTCAAGCGCACTGCTAAGCCTTACAAACTTTCGTTCATAATCAGTAACCGACATGGAACCTTGTTTAAGTTCAAGAAATTCCTTCCGTTTTTTATCAATGAATCTCTGACTGATATACTTTTTTCGGAACTCGGTTTGGAAAAACTCTTAAGTTACTTGCTCTCGGGCATAATAGAATCAACGTATTCCACCAATAGTAGGCAGAATCACGTAGCAAGGAGATAGTACACTTTAGGCATTCATCAGGTGTGCAAGATAGTTCATTGAGTACCCGAATAGTGTTGTCCAACCAAAATTCAGCTTGCTTGGCATCATCACTGTCCGTAGCTTTAAATTCAGTAGCCCCGTGTTTTCAGATTCTGTCAACTGGGGGCTTATTTGACCTTACTTGGTCAGTTACCGGAGGTATTGTAGGTGCGGGGGTTGTATTAGTCGGGAATGGAGGTTGTGGAACAGCCATATTAGTTCGAATGTATTGGTTGAACCAATCATTCATTACGCTATAAAAAGCCTGTCTAGCTTCATCATTCTGATTACTAGCAATAGGTTGAGAGTCCGCGCCTGTTCCTTGTCGGGAGCAGCGCTACACTCTCAAGATCATCACCTACTGCTTCGGTTGGGATCGGGATCCATTTCTATAAGTAAACACATTTTTAAGCCGAAATCACCACACTATCAAATAAACACAAAATGGCATGTATAGCTAAACCCGAACGTAGTACGGTTGTCCTAGAATCGACTAAACCGTAGCTCGATACCAATTAAATTGTAACACCCTGCAGAC
>NW_026440375.1:0-50424 GCF_025698485.1 Gossypium arboreum
CACATGATCATTTTCTTGCTTTCCTATGAAAATAGATTCATCAAGCTTAACTCAAATAATTTATTCACTATTTAATTCCATTCCTACTATTTTTAGTGATTTTCCAAATCTACATCACTGCTGCTGTCAGCATCTATTTTTAAGGCAACTTTACCTATTTCATGATCCTCCATGGATCAACTAGAGTTTGTCATACATATACCAAAAGTAATCATGAATGACCATTCCCATGGCTAACCGTTACCAACATTTCCATGCTTCTTAATGAACATATACATTCAAGATGACTATAACATTATGCTCAAAACGTATATAAGCCATTTTCTCATGGCTATCCAAAGTTTTACATACCAAGTTCAAACAAAACATAATAGCCTATACATGCGAAATGTTCTCTTAGACCATCTAAGAAGAAAATACCAAAAGTTGCTAGCGGTGTGATGACTTGACGATGGTCCCGAGTACACAAAATGGATCAAGAACCTAAATAAGCAACAATAAGCACCAAATGAGTACATAACTCAAGAAGTCATAAGCAATGCACTACCATCCATTAATAACATTATCATAAGAGGAAACAAAATGGAGCGATGCTAATTACTTCATCCAAACCGAACTATACCATAGTTCCTTAGACCTTTCGGTTCAATCTCACACCAAGTTACACATTCACATTCCATATACTAATCAATAGGATATTTGAGGCGTTTTTATACATCGTTTTGTTTTCGTTACAATCATACAACTAAATGGCCTTTCACTTATTCCACGATAATTCTCATGTACGTGACTTCAATTAAAATTGTCACATAGGTTCAAAACTTACCAAGCTCAACTCCAAATATAAACATAGCGCCTATTAGCCATGAACTCAAGGTACTTACCCGATCCGCTGTCCGTGATCAACTTAATAATGTCGCACACTCAGTGTCAATAGTGATTCAAAAACATATAGTGAGTCCGCACACTTAGTGCTATAAAATCAACTCGCACACCTAGTGCTATATAATCAAACTCGCACACTTAGTGCTGTACAAATTTAAAACCCGCACACTTAGTGCAATCTCATGATCATAAATGTTTATACCCGCACACTTAGTGCCGAAATCCACAACTCAATACATCTCACCTCTTTTCTTTTCATTCAATACTTTCATCACCACATACATACATGTATATAAATTTATCATTCCATTAGGCATAATTACATAGACATCATGTCTATTTAAATCAATACAAAATATACGCTTAGTGACTTACTTGTGTTGGGTAAATTAATTCCAAGTCGGCTACTCGATGACCTTCGATTTCCCCTTGTTGGACGCCTCTCCTTTAGGATCTTGAGCTTAAACAAATAAATTAACTCATTCAACCCCTTTGCTACATATATTGGTATTCACATTTTAATGATTTTATGACATATGGAACGGCATGGTAAAATTTTTATCTTGCTGCCTCGTGCTTTTAGCTATTCGGCTAATAGCCATATGCTATCGCCCTACTATCAATAATCCAATCACACATGCATATATATATATGGCCGAATGTACAAAGCTTAGACTCATCATCACCGATGCTCTTAATTGATAGCCGAATATGCATACATATATATATATGATATCAATTATACTATCATCTTTAATTCACGTAACACAAAATTTCATCTCATGAAAACTTGACCGAATTTTTCCTAACCTAGCATGGCTTTACATATACTTGTAACATCCTATAAATCCACATTTCTACCTAAATTTTCTTTTACCTTTCCTCTACTTCCATTCACAACATCAAGAGCACCATACACATGCATCATTACAAAGCTTCACACTTAGCATGCAAATGACATCAACACAAACCTACCTTAGTCGAAACTTAACTCATCTTCATGCCTCATCACCACAACATCAAACATCAAACATCAAACAAGAAGACAACACCCATGGTCGAATATCATCTCCATCTCATAGCAAAGATTTAAACCATGGGCTAAGTAGAACTCAAACTAACAACTAAAACATGCATGAATCTCATGGACAACATCAAACATACCTTAGTCTAGCAAACTCCCATGGCTGATTTTCTCAAGCTCTTCCCCTTCTTCTTAGAACATTCGCCAAGCAAAGAAAATGTGAAAGGATGGACACTTTTTTTTCCTTTGTTTTCATCATATTTTCCTTTTTTCATTATTTTATTCTTTCTAACATAACCACTAACCCAACATGTTTGCAACATGTTTCCACCCATAGCATGGCCGGCCATCATGCTTAAATTTGGGTAAATTGACATGCAAACCCACCATTTTCACAACATGCACTTATAGGCCACCCTACATTTGCCTAGCACATTTCTAAATTTTCTCATATAAGTCCTATTTGATAAAATTAACTTACAATTAACAAAATCCAAACATGAAATTTTCACACATGCATATGTACCTATAATGAGCATCAACTATGACAGTTAATTATTTTTATGACTCGGTTTAGTGGTCCCGAAACCACTTTCCGACTAGGGTCAATTTAGGGCTGTCACAACTCTCCCCCACTTAAGAAATTTTCGTCCCCGAAAATCTTACCGGTAAATAGGTTTGGGTATCCTTCTTTCATAGAGTTCTCAGGTTCCCAAATAGCTTCTTCCATTCCGTGTTTGAGCCATAACACTTTCACTTACGAAACCCTTTTGTTTCGCAACTCCTTCACTTCACGAGCTAGAATACGGATCAGTTCTTCTTCATAACTCATATCGGCTTGAATTTCAATTTCGGAGGGGTTTATTACATGCGAAGGATCGGATCGGTAACGTCGAAGCATTGAAACATGAAAAACGTTGTGGATCCTTTCGAGTTCAGGGGGTAAAAGCAACCTATATGCTACTGGGCCAACTCGTTTGGAGATCTCATACGGCCCAATGAATCTCAGACTCAATTTGCCCTTACGGCCGAATCTGAGTATCTTTTTCCAAGGAGATACCTTAAAAAACACTTTGTCTCCCACCTGATACTCAATATCTCTTTATTTTAAATCCGCGTACGACTTCTGGCGATCCGAAGCAGCTTTCAAACTTTCACGAATTACTCGAACTTTCTGCTCAGCATCCTTAATCAAATCAACCCCAAAGATTTTGCTTTCGCTAAGTTCAGTCCAAAATAATGGGGTACGGCATTTACGACCGTATAAAGCCTCGTAAGGTGCCATCTTAATGCTTGATTGAAAACTATTGTTGTAAGCGAATTCAATCAAAGGCAAATATCTTTCCCATGAACCACAAAACTCTAAGACGCAACATCTCAACATATCCTCGAGTATCTGAATTATTCATTCAGATTGGCCGTCAGTCTGGGGATGAAATACGGTGCTAAAATGCATCTTAGTACCTAACGCTTCTTGTAACTTCCTCCAAAATCGCGATGTAAATCTTGGGTCTCTATCCGACACGATAGAAATAGGTACCCCATGCAATCGAACAATTTGGGAGATGTATAATTCGCCAATTTATCGAGCAAAAATCCGTGCAGACGAGGATAAAATGAGCGGACTTGGTCAATCTATCAACAATAACCTGCATCGAGTCTTTCTTACTCGAGTCAAAGGTAACCCAGATACAAAGTCCATTGTCACTCGATCCCATTTCCATTCGGGTATCATGATTGGCTGAAGTAACCCCGATGGCACTTGATGTTCCGTTTTTACTTGTTGACATATCAAACACCTTGAAACAAATTCAGAAATGTCTCGTTTCATACCCGGCCACCAAAATTGACGTTTCAGATCATTGTACATTTTAGTACTACCCGGGTGGATAGACATTCGGCCACTATGAGCCTCGTTCAAAATCATCAAAGTAAGTTCCGAATTTCTTGGAACACATAATCGACCCTTGAATGTCAAACAATCATTGTTGTCAATCCGAAATTCCGATTCCTTATTCGAGGTACATTCAGCTCGTTTAGCGACCAATTCAGCGTCGACTTTCTGGGATTCAAGTATTTGATGA
Organism: Gossypium arboreum; assembly: GCF_025698485.1. Classification (NCBI taxonomy): domain Eukaryota; kingdom Viridiplantae; phylum Streptophyta; class Magnoliopsida; order Malvales; family Malvaceae; genus Gossypium; species Gossypium arboreum. The sequence goes on from NW_026440375.1 coordinate 3,994, forward strand.
ATCCATAATGGTTTGGCCTTTAATTCAACTACTAGCACCTCATCGGGCGAAACGGATTGGTGAGCATCCATCGCTCTCAAAGCAAACAGTGCTTTACGACTCAAAGCATCGGCCACCACGTTAGCCCTCCCCGGGTGATAATCAATGACAAGTTCATAGTCTTTCAACAACTCAAGCCAACGTCTTTGTCGCAGATTTAGATCTCTTTGAGTCATTAAATATTTAAGACTCTTGTGGTCCGAATAAATGTGACACCTCTCTCCAAACAAGTAATGTCGCCATATTTTCAAGGCGAACACTATGGCTGCTAATTCAAGGTCATGGGTCGGGTAGTTTTTCTCATGTGGCTTTAATTGTCTCGACGCGTAGGCCACCACTCGACCTTCTTGCATCAATCGCAACCCAACCCAAGTAGGAGGCGTCACTATAAATGAAAAATTCCTTGCACGATTAATTTGCACTAGAATTGGAGCTTGATCAAATAGGTTTTCAGTTGATCAAAACTTTTCTGACATTTTTCCGTCCATTCGAACTTAACATCTTTTTGAAGTAGCTTCATCATTGGTGTGGCTATCGTCGAGAAACCTTTCACGAACCGTCGGTAGTAGCCAAGCAAGCCCCAAAAAGCTCGAACCTCATTAATATTTCTGAGGCTTCCAGTTAAGTATGGTTGAAATTTTGCTCGGGTCCACTTGAATACCCGTCACGGATACCACATGACCCAAGAAGCTAACCTCTCTTAACCGAACTCACACTTCATGAACTTAGCATATAACCGCTTATCCGTAAAATTTGCAACACTAACCTCGGTGCTCGGCGTGTTCGGTCTCATCTCTTGAATAGACCAAGATGTCATCAATAAACACAACTACGAACCGGTCCAAATCTTTCGAAGATCCGATTCATTAAATCCATAAATACCGCGAGGGCATTAGTGAGCCCAAACGGCATCACTAAGAACTCGTAGTGGCCGTATCTCGATTCGAAAGCGGTTTTGGGTATATCCGAATCTCGAATCCATGAATCGATAATAACCCGATCTCAAATCTATCTTTGAAAACACCGAGGCTCCCTTTAGTTGATCAAACAAATCATCAATACACGGTAACGGATATTTATTCTTTATTATCGCTTTATTCAGCTGACGATAGTCGATGCACAATCTCATGATTCCGTCCTTCTTTTTCACAAACAATACTGGTGCACCCCAAAGTGAAAAACTGGGTCGAGCGAAACCTCTATCCGTCAATTCTTGCAACTGAGCTTTCAACTCTTTTAGCTCGGTTGGTGCCATACGATACGGAGCTATCGAAATCGGCGTAGTCCCAGGTACAAGCTCAATACCAAACTCTACCTCCCGAATAGGTGGTAAACCCGGTAATTCTTCGGGAAAAACGTCCGGGTATTCACTAACCACCGGCACAGATTCGAGTTTCTTTTCTAACTCTTTATCACGAAGTACATACGCAAGGTACACTTCGCACCCCTTTCTTACATATTTCTGAGCCAACATTGATGATATTACAGCTGGCAACCCCTTTAAGTCCGTAGACTCCACTCGGATTATCTCGTTATTTGCGCACCTCAAATTAATGGTTTTTCTTTTGCAACTAACCACTGCGTCATATACGGTCAACCAGTCCATACAAGAATAACATCAAATTCATCAAATGGTAAAAGCATCAAATCGGCCGGAAAACAGGATTCTCGGATCATTAGAGGGCATCTCTTACACACTTTGTCAACAAGCGCATATTGACCCAAGGGATTTGACACTCGAATTACGAACTCGATGAGACTCAATAGGCGAGTCTTCTTGGATGCTAAAGTCTCACATACATAAGAATGAGTAGAGCCGAGGTCGATTAATGCAATTACATTAGTGTCAAAAGAGTGAAAGTACCGGTGATAACATCGGGGAGGATGCTTCCTCTCGTGCATGGATGGCATATGCCCTAGCGAGTATCGGTCTCGGATCGAACAGCCGTATCGAGGCCCTCTCGACTACCACCCCTACCTCCTGAAATTCTCGGTGGTCTACCTCTAGTTGTCATTCCACTAGGTCTTGCACCTTGCATCCTATTCTTCTCATCAAACTCCGTGCAATCTCTAATGAAGTGGTCCTTCGATCCGCATCCGTATGAGAGCCCTGTTAGTAGTCTTACCCCAACATTCACCTATGTGTCGTCTTCCACATTGGGGCATTCAGTTTCTCTTGGCGATTATTGCCCACACTAGCTACCAAAGTAGCTCGGAGTCCGTCGATGGTCGTGCTCGATGGAAATTCCCGATCGTCCTCGACTTGCTAGTGTTCTCCACGAACTTCTTTACACCGAGAAGCGGAGCTTTACCCGTCGATCTTTTACGATAGTCTCTAGCTTCAAATTCAGCCTTCTTCTTCTCCTTTCCAAGTTCTTCCGCCTTGCGGCTCGTTCGACTAGTGTTACGAACTCCTTTATCTCCAAAATACCCACCGGTAGCTTTAAATCTTCATTCAATCCTTCTTGAATCTTTTGCACATAGCAACCTCATCGCCACACACTCCCGGGCATACCGACTGAGTCTTACGAACTCATGTTCATATTCAGATACTGTCATACGGCCTTGTTTGAGTTCCAAGAATTCTTTACGCTTTTGATCGATGAACCGTTGACTAATATATTTCTTTCGAAATTCCGTTTGAAAGAAATCCCATGTAACTCGTTCGTTTGGGACTATGGAAATCAAGGTCCTCCACCAATAGTAAGCTAAGTCTCGCAACAAGGATATAGCACACTTTAGACATTCATCGGGTGTGCATGACAGTTCATCAAACACCCGAATGGTGTTATCAAGCCAGAACTTCGGCCCTTCGGCATCATCAGTAAATATGGCCTTGAACTCCTCGGCCCCGCGCTTCCTAATCAAGTCCACCGGTGGTTTACTAAGCCTCACAGGGTCGATGGCGATGGCAAGACGGGCTCTTGGGGTGGATTATTCAAATTCAGAATTGTTGGACACTGATTGGTTCGGGCATATTGTGCGACCCACTCATTCATCATGGTAAAGAAGGCTTGTTTAGCCCCTCACCTTGATTATTTGCAGATGACCGAGGTTCAACAGCGGCGTCCCTTGTGCAGAGCAGCCGCTACACTTTCAACGTCATCCGCCAAGGTTCTCTACACCGGATCCATTTACTAATCAAAACAATAATTTTAACCGTCGAAGTCATCACACATTTAAACATTAACATTAAGGCATGTATAGCTAGACTCATACGTGCTATGGTAGTCCTAGAACCGACTAAACCATAGCTCGATACCAATAAAATTGTAACACCCGTGCTCGAGACCGTTCTTGAGTCGAACACAAGGTGCATCTGAGACTTAATTAATTTCACATCCATTTAAAATTTTCGAGCGGTGGCAAGTCTGCGTCCTTTGTCACCTTAAAAATCATATCTTGCGTTCCACAACTCGAAAATCAGTTTCGTGATTTTTCACTAAAACTAGACTCATATTTGCATCTACAATTTTTTTCTAGAATTTTTGGTCAGGCCAATTACTACAGTTTATTAGTTAAAGTCTCCCCTGTTTCAGGGCTCGACTACCCTGACCTTTGCGCATTACGACTTGGATATCTCCCTGTACAGGGCTTCAATACTGGTGCCGTTTGTTTCTATAGAAACTAGACTCAAAAAGGAATCTATGTATATATGGCATGACTTCTAATTATCTCTGGTTCATTTAAAATGAATTTCCAAAGTTAGAACAGGGGATCCAGAAACCGTTCTAGCCCTGTCTCACAAAAACTTAAATTTCTCTTAACATACTGTTCACATGATCATTTTCTTGCTTTCCTATGAAAATACATTCATCAAGGTTCATTCACATAATTTATTCACTATTTAATTCCATTCCTACTAGTTTTAGTGATTTTTCAAATCTACATCACTCTTCTTGTCAAGATCTATTTTAAGGCAACTTTACCTATTTCATGATCCTCCATGGATCAACTAGAGTTTGTCATACATATACCAAAAGTGATCATGAATGACCATTCCCATGGCTAACCGTTACCAACATTTCCATGCTTCTTAATGAACATATACATTCAAGATGACTATAACATTATGCTCAAAACGTATATAAGCCATTTTCGCATGGCTATCCAAAGTTTTACATACCAAGTTCAAACAAAACATAATAGCCTATACATGCCGAAATGTTCTCTTAGACCATCTAAGAAGAAAATACCAAAAGTTGCTAGCCGATGTGATGACTTCGACGATGGTCCCGAGTACACAAAATGGATCAAGAACCTAAATAAGCAACAATAAGCACCAAATGAGTACATAACTCGATGAAGTCATAAGCAATGCACTACCATCCATTAATAACATTATCATAAGAGGAAACAAAATGGAACGATGCTAATTACTTCATCCAAACCGAACTATACCATAGTTCCTTAGACCTTTCGGTTCAATCTCACACCAAGTTACACATTCACATTCCATATACTAATCAATAGGATATTTGAGGCGTTTTTATACATCATTTTGTTTTCGTTACAATCATACAACTAAATGGCCTTTCACTTATTCCACGATAATTCTCATGTATGTGACTTCAATTAAAATTTTCACATAGGTTCAAAACTTACCAAGCTCAACTCCAAATATAAACATAGCGCCTATTAGCCATGAACTCAAGGTACTTACCCGATCCGCTGTCTGTGATCAACTTAATAATGTCGCACACTCAGTGTCAATAGTGATTCAAAAACATATAGTGAGTCCGCACACTTAGTGCTATAAAATCAACTCGCACACCTAGTGCTATATAATCAAACTCGCACACTTAGTGCTGTACAAATTGAAAACCCGCACACTTAGTGCAATCTCATGATCATAAATGTTTATACCCGCACACTTAGTGCCGAAATCCACAACTCAATACATCTCACCTCTTTTCTTCTCATTCAATACTTTCATCACCACATACATACATGTATATAAATTTATCATTCCATTTGGCATAATTACATAGACATCATGTCTATTTAAATCGATACAAAATATACGCTTAGTGACTTACTTGTGTTGGGTAAATTAATTCCAAGTCGGCTACTCGATGACCTTCGATTTCCCCTTGTTGGACGCCTCTCCTTTAGGATCTTGAGCTTAAACAAATAAATTAACTCATTCAACCCCTTTGCTACATATATTGGTATTCATATTTTAATGATTTTATGACATACTGAACGGCATGGTAAAATTTTTATCTTTTGCCTCGTGCTTTTAGCTATTCGGCTAATAGCCATATGCTATCGCCCTACTATCAATAATCCAATCACACATGCATATATATATATATGGCCGAATGTACAAAGCTTAGACTCATCATCACCTATGCTCTTAATTGATAGCCGAATATGCATACATATATATATATATGATATCAACTATACTATCATCTTTAATTCACCTAACACAAAATTTCATCTCATGAACACTTGACCGAATTTTTCCTAACCTAGCATGGCTTTACATATACTTGTAACATCCTATAAATCCACATTTCTACCTAAATTTTCTTTTACCTTTCCTCTACTTCAATTCACAACATCAAGAGCACCATACACATGCATCATTACAAAGCTTCACACTTAGCATGCAAATGACATCAACACAAACCTACCTTAGTCGAAACTTAACTCATCTTCATGCCTCATCACCACAACATCAAACATCAAACATCAAACAAGAAGACAACACCCATGGCCGAATATCATCTCCATCTCATAGCAAAGATTTAAACCATGGGCTAAGTAGAACTCAAACTAACAACTAAAACATGCATGAATCTCATGGACAACATCAAACATACCTTAGTCTAGCAAACTCCCATGGCTGATTTTCTCAAGCTCTTCCCCCCCTTCTTCTTAGAACATTCGGCCAAGCAAAGAAAATGTGAAAGGATGGACACTTTTTTTTTCCTTTGTTTTCATCATATTTTCCTTTTTTTCATTATTTTATTCTTTCTAACATAACCACTAACCCAACATGTTTGCAACATGTTTCCACCCATAGCATGGCCAGCCATCATGCTTAAATTTGGGTAAATTGACATGCAAACCCACCATTTTCACAACATGCACTTATAGGCCACCCTACATTTGCCTAGCACATTTCTAAATTTTCTCACATAAGTCCTATTTGATAAAATTCACTTACAATTAACAAAATCCAAACATGAAATTTTCAGACATGCATATGTACCTATAATGAGCATCAACTATGACAGTTAATTATTTTTATGACTCGGTTTAGTGGTCCCGAAACCACTTTCCGACTAGGGTCAATTTAGGGCTGTCACAGACACGACCGAGTTTCTCACCTTGGGGTGCACCAGTGTTGTTTGTGAAAAAGAAGGACGGAACTATGAAAATGTACATTGATAGGCCGCTCAATAAGGTGACTATAAAGAATAAGTATCTGTTGCCACGGACTGATGATTTGTTTGATTAACTGAAAGGGGCTACAGTGTTCTCGAAGATAAATTTGAGATCAAGCTACTATCATTTGCGAGTTAAAGACTCGACGTGCCAAAGACTGCTTTTCGAACGAGGTATGGACATTATGAGTTTTTAGTTATGCCTTTTGGACTTACTAATGCACCTGCTATTTTCATGGATTTGATGAATTGGATCTTCAGACCATATCTAGATCGGTTTGTGGTTGTGTTTATAGATGACATTTTGATCTACTCCCGTAATGAAGCTGAACATGCTGAACATGCTGAACATTTGAGACTTGTGTTATAGACTTTGTGAGACAAGCAGTTGTACGTGAAGTTCAGTAAATGCAGATTGTGGTTAAGTGAAGTAAGTTTTCTGGGCCATGTCATATCAGCATTGGGTATTCGGGTTGATCCGAGCAAAATTTCAGCTATATTTGATTGGAAACCTCCTAAGAATGTTTCTGAAGTTCAAAGTTTTTTAGACTTGTTGGTTATTATAGACGGTTTGTGAAAGGCTTCTCTATGATTGCAAGCTTGATGACAAAGCTATTATAGAAAGATGTTAAGTTTGAGTGGTTAGAAAGTTTTCAGAAAAGCTTTGATCAGTTGAAATCCCTTTTAACCGAAGCTCCACTACTAGTTCAGCCAGAATCAGGTAAAGAATTTGTTATCTTTAGTGATGCATCTTTAAATGGTTTGGGCTATTTTTTTATGCAGGAAGGCAAAGTTATAGCTTATGCCTCGTCACAGTTAAAGCCACATGAAAGGAACTATCTGACACACAACTTAGAATTGGCAGCTATTGTGTTCGCGTTGAAAATATGGCACCATTATTTGTTCAGTGAGAAATGTCATGTTTATTCGGATCACAAAAGTTTGAAATACTTGATAACTCAGAAAGATCTGAATTTGAGACAACGTCGATGGATAGAATTGCTAAAGGACTACGACCTTGAGATTGACTATCACCCAGGGAAGGCTAATGTTGTTGTTGATGCTTTAAGCCAAAAATCACTGTTTGCTTTGCGTGCAATGAATACGTATATGGCTATGTCTGATGACGGTTTGATAATAGCTGAATTGAATGCAAGACCGTTATTTGTTCACAAATTTGTGATGCCCAGAAGGTTGATAACGAGTTGATAACAAAACAATCTTAATGTAATTCAAATGTTGATTTAGAGTTTCGAGTTGATGTTGATTATTGTTTAAGATTCAGGAACTGAATATGCGTTCCGAAGAATTTAGAGTTGATTTAGATGATTTTGAATAAAGCTCACAGCAGTCGATTATCTGTTCACCCAAGTAGTACAAAGATGTATAAAGATTTGAAACAACTTTATTGGTGGCATGATATGAAACGAGATATTTTTGACTTTGTTTCAAAATGCTTAATCTGTCAACAAGTAAAAGCCGAGCATCAGGTACCTTCTAGATTGCTTCAGCTGATTATGATACCAGAGTGGAAGTGAGATAGAATTACTATGGATTTTGTATCTGTTTTACCGTTAACACTGAGCAAGAAAGATGCAATCTAGGTTATTATGGATGGATTGACTAAATCGTCTCATTTTGTTCCGATACATACAGACTACTCACTTGATAAGTTCGCTGAATTGTGTGTTTCTCAAATTGTAAGATTACATGGTGTACCTATATCTATTGTTTTAGATAAAGATCTGAGGTTTACATCGCGGTTTTGGAAGAAACTGCAAGATGCATTAGGTACAAAACTACATTTCAGCACTGCTTTCCATCCACAAATAGATGGTCAGTCTGAGCGAATCATTCAAATACTAGATGTAACACCACTATCCCGTAATCGTCAGCTGGAATAGGTAAGGGGCCTTACCATACAGACAAAACCTTACAGATCAATACAAAATCATAGTTATCACATAATATTAATGCATAAGCAAAACAACAATTCATCTCTTATGGAGGATTCCAAGACCTAAGACACACTTTTAGAAGATGTTGGGACTAAATCAAACACATTCAGAATTTTCAAAACTTAGAAAAATTTTTCCAATTCTGTTGAGGTCACACGCTCGTATGACCAAGCCATGTACCTTACACGAGCACCAGACATGCCCATGTGATCTAGCCATGCCATAACAGATTATATATACTGACTTTTACACATGGCCAATAGACACGGCCATGTGCCATGGCCGTGTGACACTTAGCTGGTTACTGACTTAACACATGGCCATATGACATGCCCATGTGTCTTAACCATGTGATCTTAAGAGGTTACTACTTTACATACACGACCACAAGGCACGCTCGTGTTCCCTGACCGTGTGGCACAATGCAGGCTTGGTTTAAGCCAACTTGCCACCCCTTTTTATGTCATTCCTACAAGAAATATTAAGCAATATTTATACCAAAATTTTCAGCCAATTCCATGTTCAAAACATGTTTCATTACAACTAAGTCATCATCATTCAATAACCTATTCAAATCCATACCAAAACTCATTAAAAATCTTATTACAACAACAAGCCAAAATTGCTCATTACATAACTCACTTATGACACCTTTTAACTCATGCTTAAACTTACCATTTCCTCAACCTGGCATATTTCAAAATGACCACCACATATAAGGCCATATAACCATTACAAGAATACACAATCTGACATCACAATTCATTTACCAAAACTAAGCACAAACATACCATTTGCTAGCCAACTCTCATGGCATAACATATATGCATATCAAAGTTTAAATACATGGACATTTTAGCCTACACATGCAATACTTAAAAATATTTACACTTTCAAGGTACCAAAATGAGTTCGATAATATGGTGATGATCGTTGATAGTCCCTAATATCTATAAAATAATGCAAACACACATAAAGTAAGCTTTTAAAAGTTTAGTAAGCTCGTACTATATTCATCAATAGTATATAAAACCTAAAACATCAACACGTAAGTATTTACAAATTCTGAATCATCTATCTAATCTATACCAACCCAATCCATATGTTCATAACATTCAATGAACTTCACCTAGATAATATCATCTACCACAAAGGTATCATACATACCTAGTTCTTCCGATACTTACTCACTTTCATTCTCACCTCTTGTTTGAGTTTCAAGACTTTGCGTAAATTATTCATACTTTAACATCCACACACTTAGTGCTATAAAGGTTAGCCAAAGCTAAAATGATTCCGTACACTTAGTGCCATCTCAACTAGCCGAAACTAAGTTGGTATTGCACACTTAGTGCCTTTAATAGCCGAAGCTAGTTTAAATCGCACACTTAGTGCCAATGCTTTCAATTCATCATTATATCATCGAATTCAATTATATACAACCCATGTATAATAAAGGCATCAAAACTTACTTAAAATCATATTTTATGTACGAACTTACCTCGTACTCGGAATTTGTCGACTGGGACTGTTAATTCTTCAATCTTCGATTTCCCTCGGTCTAAGTCTGAATTCCTCTTTTCTTGATCTAAATGTATTCAAAATTAACCCTTTTATTCACCAAATTATTCAAAACAATCCATATGGACACAATTAGGCATTTTACAAACTAGCCCTCACATTTTCACATTCGACACTTTAGTCCCTATTTCACTAAATCACAAAATACACATAATTTGCATATACATAAGCTTAGTTGAATTCTCCTAGTCCTCATGCTAGTCCACACAATTCATTTATTTCTTATTTTAGTCCCTCAAAATAATATTTTCACAATTTAGCCCAATTTACTCAATTTCATAAAAAATCCAAAAACAAAACATTTAAACCTAACATCAAGCTTCCACAATTTATCAACTAACATCACAAAGCTCACATTTTCATCAATGGCACATTTTAAAATCATCACCAAAATTGTAAATTGAAGCATGGTTTCGATAGTATACGAAGCAACAATTACAAAAACATAGAAATTATCAAAAACCGAGCAAAACACATACCTAATTCACCAATCCAAAGTGTCGAACCCTAAGTGAGCTTTCTCTTTTCTTTTTCTTTGTATTTTCGGTGGAATAACATGAGAAAATGGATAATTTCATGATTTTGTTTTATTTTAATTACTTAATAAAAATTTTCCCATTTTGCCCTTTTATAAACAATTATAAAACCTTTTAATGAATGGTTGTTTTAGTCCATTAACATTCCCAATGGACAAATAACAACATAAGGACCCTTACATTAGAAAGCCAACTCAACTAGGCACTTTAACATCTAGCACATAGCTTTTACATTTTACGCTATTTGGTCCTTTTTGCAAATTAAGCACACAAACAGTTAAATTTTCACATGAGACTTTCACACATGTCAATTTACTTATAAAAGACACGAAAAATAATATTAAATATTTTTCCAACTCGGATATGTGGTCCCAAAACCACTATTCTGACTAGGGTCAAAATTGGACTGTTACAATTCTCCCCTTAGGGATTTTCGTTCGAAAATCTTACAATTAAATAGATTCGGATATTGATGTCTTATAGCATCTTCAGGCTCCCACGTGGCCTCTTCAACACCATGTCGATGCCACATCATTTTAAATAACGAAATTTTCGTATTTCGTAACTCTTTAACCTCTCGCGCTGAGATTCAGACTGATTTTTCTTCTTAAGTCATATCAGACTGAATTTCAATTTCTGACGGAGGAATTACATGCTAAGGATCAGATCTGTATCGTCAAAGCATCGATACGTGAAACACATTATGAATCTTTTCTAACTCTGGTGGCAACAACAATCTATATGCTTCCAGCCCTCCAATACGCTCGATAATCTCATACGATCCGATAAACCTCGTACTCAATTTGCATTTCTACCAAACCGAAGCACCTTTTTCCATGGATACACTTTCAAATACACTTTATCACCGATTTCAAACTCAATGTTTTTTTTTTCAAATCTGCATATGATTTCTGACGATCAGAAGCTGCTTTCAAACTATCTCGGATCACTTTCACTTTCTATTCGGTTTCTTTTATCAAATCAACCCATGAATTTTATTTTTGTTGAGTTCCGTCCAATACAAAGGTATACGACATTTGTGACCATATAAAGCTTCATACGGGCCATTTTAATGCTCGATTGAAAACTGTTGTTATAAGCGAGTTCAATCAAAGGTAGAAATTGTCCCCATGTACCTTCAGACTCAAGAATGCAACATCTCAACATATCCTCGAGTTTCTGAATAATCTGTTCAGATTGACTGTCCGTTTGTGGATGAAAAGCAGTGCTAAAGTGCAATTTAGTTCCCAGAGCATCTTGCAACTTCTTCCAAAATCGTGACGTGAATCTCAAATCTCTGTCTGACACTATAGACAATGGCACAGCATGCAATCTCACTATATCGGAAATATATAACTCAGCTAATTTATCAAGCAAATAATCATATCGATTTGGAATAAAATGAGCCGATTTCGTCAATTGATCAACTACAACCCAAATTGTATCTTTCTTTCTCAAAGACAAGGGCAAACCCGAAACAAAATCCATGGTCACTCGATCCCATTTTCACTCCGGAACCATAAGCGGTTGTAACAATCCAGTTGGCATTTGATGTTCAGATTTGACTTGCTGACATATCAAACATTTAGAAACAAAATAAGAGATATCTCTTTTCATTCTGGACCACGAATAATACTGTTTCAAATCATTATACATTTTCATACTACCTGGGTGCACAGATAACCGATTACTGTGGGCTTCACTCAAAATCATTTGAATTAACTCTGGATTTCTTGGAACATAAATTCGATATCGAAATCTTAAACAATTACCTTTATCAACTCTGAATTCTAGATCAGCCCTACATCACACTGAGCTCGTTTAGATAAAATCTCATTATCAATCTTCTGAGCTTCGATAAGCTATGTAAGAACAAGGGTCTTTCGTTTAATTCAGCTAAAACTAAACCATCATCAGAAAGAACCAAATGAGCATTCATCGCATGCAAATCATATAACGATTTTCGACTCAAAGCATTAGCAACAACATTTGCTTTTCCCGAGTGATAATCAATCACAAGTTCGTAGTTTTCAACAATTCTAACCATCTTCTCTATCGCAAATTCAAATCTTTCTGAGTCATCAAATACTTCAAACTCTTATGATCAGAATACACATGACATTTCTCTCCAAACAAGTAATGGCACCAAATCTTTAGGGCAAACACAATTGCAGCTAACTTAAGATCGTGCATCGGATAGTTCTTTTCGTGCGTTTTAATTGTCTCGAAGCATAAGCAATGAATTTTCCTTCTTGCATTAAAGCACATCCCAAATCGATCAACAAAGCATCATCGTAAATCACAAATTTTTAGCATCATCGTAAATCACAAATTTTTTACTCGATTTAGGTTATACCAATACTAGAGCTTCAGTCAACATGGTTTTCAACTGATCAAAGCTATTTTGACATTTTTCAGACCACTCAAATTTCACATCTTTCTGAGGCAGTTTTGTCAACGGAGTCGCAATCATCGAGAAACCTTTTACAAATCTTCTATAATAACCAACAATTCCCAAAAAACTACAGACTTCAGAGACTTTTCTTGGAGGTTTCCAATCCAAAATAGATAAATTTTACTCGGTTCAACTCGGATACCAGAGGCTGATACAATATGACCCAATAACTCAACTTCTCGCAACTCGAACTCACACTTACTGAATTTCGCATACAACTGTTTATCTCTCAAAATCTGTAACACTATTCTTAGATGCTCTGCATGTTCAGATTCATCACGTGAATAAATCAATATGTCATCAATGAATACCACAACAAATTGATCTAAATACGGTTTGAAAATTCTATTCATCAAATCCATAAAGATAGCAAGTGCGTTAGTCAATCCGAAAGGCATAACTAAAAATTCATAGTGACGTACCTCGTTCTGAAAGCAATCTTTGGAATATCTGAGTCTTTCACTCGCAACTGATAATAGCCTAATCTCAAATCTATTTTTGAAAACACAGTAGCTCCTTTCAACTGATCAAACAAATCATCAATTCGGGGCAGGGGATACTTATTCTTAACAGTCACCTTGTTCAATTGACGATAATCTATACACATTCTCATCGTACCATCTTTCTTTTTCACAAATAAAACCGAGCACCCCAAGGTGAGAAACTCGTTCTAACAAACCCTCGCTCGGTCAACTCTTGCAACTGAGACTTTAATTCTTTTAGTTCTATCGGAGCCATTCGGTATAGAGCTATCGAAATCGGTGTAGTACCAGGTACCAATTCTATGCCAAATTCTACCTCTCTAAGTGGAGGTAATCTCGAAAGTTCTTCAGGAAACACATCAGGGAACTCACAAACAATAGGCACAGATTCAACTTTCTTTTCTGACACTATTAAATCAATCACATATGCAAAATAAGCTTCACAGCCCTTTCTCACCATACTCAAAGCTTTCATCGAAGATATCACAGCAGGCAACCCATTCAAATCACTAGATTCAACTCTAAGTATTTCATCATTCTTGCATCTCAATTCAATAGTTTTTAGTTTGCAGTTCACCACAGCATCATGCAAAGTTAACTAATCCATACCCAGAATTATATCAAACTCATCAAAAGGAAATAACATCAGATCAGCCGAAAAATAATTGTCTCAAAACATTAATGGACAATTCTTGCAGACTTTATCAACCAGGACACATCTGCCTAGGGGGTTTGAAACTCTAGTTACAAATTCAGTAGACTCTACCCTCAAAGTCTTACTGTTCACTAAATTCATGCATATATATGAATGTTTTGATCCAGGATCTATCAAAGCGATCACAAAAGTAACATAGAGAGTAAATGTACCTGTAATCACATCTGGTGATGAAGCTTCCTCGTAAGCTCGAATAGCATAGGCTCTGGAAGGTGTAGGAGCCTCAGATCTCACAACTGTGTCATTCATTCCTCTCTGACTACCGCTTACATTTCCCAAATTTCTAGAAGGTCTACCTCGATAAACATTACCACTCTGCGTTGGATTCTGGACATTATCCTTTTCAGCTAAATTTGGACAGTCTTTTATAAAATGATTTCTTGAACCAAAACTATAACAAGCTCGGTTATTACTTTTTCCCCAGCATTCACCAAAGTGTCATCTTCCACATTGATCACATTCAGGCTTTTCATTCTTTGCATTATCAACACTAGTAACAGACGTGGCTGGAGATTAGAAATTCGATTGCGATCTAGCACGATCTCTATTCGAATGTCCAACACTAGTCTTTAAATGACTGTTATCATCTCTAAACTTCTTGGATTCAGATTGAAATGATTTACCCGATGATCTTTTTCGTACCCCTCTAGCTTCAAAATTAGCTTTTCTTTTCTCTTTCCCAAGATCTTCAGCTTTACATGCTCGTTCAACAAGCACCACGAATTCTTTGATTTCCAGGATCCCAACTAGCAAACGAATATCTTCATTCAAGCTGCCTTCAAATCTCTTGCACATTATTGATTCCGAGGATACACATTCACTGGCATATTGACTCAACCTTACAAATTCCTGCTCGTATCCTGTGACAGACATATGGCCTTGTTTAAGCTTGAGAAACTTTTTACATTTCTGATCAATGAATCTCTGACTGATATATTTCTTCCAAAATTCAGTTTGAAAGAAATCCCATGTAACTCGTTCACTCGAAACCACAGACGCCAAAGTTTTCCACCAATGATATGCCATATCTCTCAAGAGGGAAATAACACATTTTATGCATTCATCAGGATTTAAAGACAACTCATCAAATACTCTTATTGTATTCCTTAACCAGAACTCAACTTTTTTGGCATCATCACTTGTTTAGCTCTGAACTCTTCAGTCCTATTTTTTCTAATCTTATCAACTGGTAGTCTACTCAACTGTATCGGATTCACTGGTGGCAGTAACAGGAGTTTGAGGAGGATTAACCGGGGGTGGAGGTTGTTGTATTTCTGGATTGGTTCTAATATATTGGGTGAACCAGTCATTCATCATCTGATAGAAGGCTTGTTTAGCCTCAAGATCACGACTACTCGTAGCCGGTCGAGAATTAGCTTGCACTGTCCCTTGCGCGGGAGCAGGCGCATTACTTTCAACATCGTTAGCTACAGCTCTATCGGGATCCATTTGCTATATAAAAGCATATTTCAATGTCAGGATTCATCACACTATCGCAGTTCATAAATATGGCATGTATAGTTAGACTCAGATATGCTATGATAATCCTAGAACAAACTAAATCATAGCTCTGATACCAATAAAATGTAACACCCCTGTCCCGTAACTGTCACCTGAATAGGTAAGGGGCCTTACCATACAGACAGAACCTTACAGATCAATACAGAAACACATATATCATATAATATTAATGCATAAGCAAAACAACAATTTATCTCTGATGGAGGTCTCTAAGACCTAAGACATACTTTTAGAAGAGGATGAGACTAAACCGAACACATTCAGAATTTTCAGAACCTAGAAAAAAATTTCCAATTTTGTTGAGGTCACACGCTCGTGTGACCAGGCCGTGTACCTTACACGGGCACCAGACACGGCCATGTGATCCAGCCGTGCCATAACAGAGTATATATACTGACTTTTACACATGGCCAATAGACACGGTAGTGTGATACTTAGCTGGTTATGGACTTAAGCACATGGCCATATGACACGCCCATGTGTCTTAACCGTGCGATCTTAAGAGGTTACTACTTTGCATACATGGCCACAAGGCACGCTCGTGTTCCCTGACCGTGCACAATGCAGGCTTGGTTTAAGCCAACTTGCAACATCTTTTTAAGTCATTCCTACAAGCAATATTAAACAAAATTTATACCAAAATTTTTAGCCAATTCCATGTTCAAAACATGTTTCATTATAACTAAGTCATCATCATTCAGTAACCTATTCAAATCCATACCAAAACTCATTAAAAATCTTATTACAACAACATGCCAAAATTGCCTATTTCATAACTCACTTATGACACCTTTTAACTCATGCTTAAACTTACCATTTCCTCAACTTGGCATATTTCAAAATGACCACCACATACAAGGCCATATAACCATTACAACAATACACAATCTGACATCAAAATTCATTTACCAAAACTAAGCACAAACATACCATTTGCTAGCCAACTCTCATGGCATAACATATATGCATATCAAAGTTTAAATAAATAGACATTCTAGCCTATACATGCCATACTTAAAAATAATTACACTTTCAAGGTACCAAAATGAGTTTGATAATATAGTGATGATCCTTGATGGTCCCCAAGCTTCTAGTAGCTTCGATATCTAAAAAACAATGCAAACACACACAAAGTAAGCTTTCAAAAGCTTAGTAAGGTCGTACTATATTCATCAATAGTATATAAAACCTAAAACATCAACACATAAATATTTACAAATTCTCAATCATCTATCTAATCTATACCAACCCAATCCATATGTTCAGAACAATTCAATGAACTTCACATGGATAATATCATCTACCACAAATGTATCATACATACCTGGTTCTTCCCATACTTACTCACTTTCAT
The DNA here is from genome assembly GCF_025698485.1 of Gossypium arboreum. Lineage (NCBI taxonomy): Eukaryota > Viridiplantae > Streptophyta > Magnoliopsida > Malvales > Malvaceae > Gossypium > Gossypium arboreum. The sequence goes on from NW_026440375.1 coordinate 21,033, forward strand.
TCTCACCTCTTGTTTGAGTATTTCAAGACTTTGCGTAAATTATTCATACTTTAACATCCACACACTTAGTGCTGTAAAGGTTAGCCAAAGCTAAAATGATTTTGCACACTTAGTGCCATCTCAACTAGCCGAAACTAAATCGGTATCGTACACTTAGTGTATTTAATAACCAAAGCTAGTTTAAATCGCACACTTAGTGCCAATGCTTTCAATACATCATTATATCATCCAATTCAATTATATACAACCCATGTATAATAAAGGCATCAAAACTTACTTAATAGCATATTTTAAGTACGAACTTACCTCGTACTCAGAATTTGTCGACTTGGACTATTTATTCTACAATCTTCGATTTCCCTCGGTCTAAGTCTGAATTCCTCTTTTCTTAATCTAAATATATTCAAAATTAACCCTTTTATCACCAAATAATTCAAAATAATCCATATGTACACAATTAGGGCATTTTGCAAGCTAGCCCTCACATTTTCACATTCGACACTTTAGTCCCTATTTCAAAAAATCACAAAATACACATAATTTGCATATACACAAGCTTAGCCGAATTGTCCTAGTACTCATACTAGTCTACACATTTCATTTATTTCACATTTTAGTCCCTCAAAATAATATTTTCACAATTTAGCCCAATTTACTCAATTACATAAAAAATCCAAAAACAAAACATTTAAACCCAACATCAAGCTTCCATAATTTATCAACTAACATCACAAAGCTCACAATTTTATCAATGGCACATTTCAAAATCATCACCAAAATCATAAATTGAAGAATGGGTTCGATAGTATACGAAGTAACGATTACAAAAACATAGAAATTATCAAAAACCGAGCAAAACACATACCTAATTCACCAATTCAAAGTGTCGAACCCTAAGTGAGCTTTCTCTTTTCGTTTTCTTTGTATTTTCGATGAAATAGCATGAACAAAAGGCTAATTTCAAGATTTTGTTTTATTTTAATTACTTAATAAACATTTTTCCATTTTGCCCTTTTATAAACAATTATAAAACCTTTTAATGAATGGTTGTTTTAGTCCATTAACATTCCCAATAGACAAACAACAACATAAGGACCCTTACTTTAGAAAGCCAACTCAAATAGACTCTTTAACATCTAGCACACAGCTTTTACATTTTATGCAATTTGGTCCTTTTTGCAAATTAAGCACACAAACAGTTAAATTTTCACGCGACACTTTCAAACATGTCAATTCATTTATAAAAGACACGAAAAATAATATTAAATATTTTTCCAACACGAATATGTGGTCCCAAAACCACTATTCTGACTAGGGTCAAGATCGGACTGTTACACTTGAGGATATGTTGAGATGTTGCATTCTCGAGTTTGAAGGTACGTAGGAATGATACCTACCTTTGATTGAATTTGCATATAATAACAACTCTTAATCGGGTATCAAAATGGCACCTTAATAGGCTTTGTATGGCCGTAAATGTCGTACACCATTATATTGGACTGAGCTCAGTGAAAATAAGATACACGGGGTTAACTTGATCAGAGAAACTGAACAGAAGGTGAAAGTGATTCGTGAAAGTTTAAAAGCAGCATCAGACCGTTTGAAATCGTATGCGGACTTAAAACGTAAAGATATAGAGTTTCAGATCAGAGATAAAGTCTTTTTGAAAGTCTCACCATGGAAAAAGATACTCAGATTTGGTCGCAAAGGGAAATTGAGCCCGAGGTTTATTGGGTCGTATGAGGTAATAGAATGCATCGAACAAGTTATTTATAGATTGTTGTTACCACCCGAGGTAGAAAAGATTCATAATGTATTCCATGTTTCAGTGCTTCATAGATATCGATCTGATCCTTCACATGTGATTAGTTCGTCTGAGATTGAGATTAAGCCCGATATGACGTACGAAGAAGAACCGATTCGCATTCTAGCTCGTGAAATTAAAGAGTTACGAAATAAGAAAATTCCGTTGGTTAAAGTACTGTGGCATAAACATGGAGTTGAGGAAGCAACGTGGGAGCTATAAGTTGCAATGAGGGAACGTTATCCAAACCTATTCACTGGTAAAATTTTCGAGGACAAAAATCCCTAAGGGGGAAAATTGTAACAACCCGATTTAGACCCTAATCGGAATGGTGGTTTCGGGACCACGAATTTGAGTCAAAAAATATTTAAAAATTATTTTCTGTGTTTATTATGTGTGAATTAATATCTGTGAAATTTTTGTGATTTAATTTTATCATTTGCGTGTCCGATTAAATAAAAGGACTTAATCGCATAAAAGGAAAAGTTGGTGGTTAAATGTGAAAGTGCTAATTTGTTGTTGTCTTTATTAGTGGAGGCATTTATAGTGTAAATAAACCATTGGTTTTATAGGTGGACAGTAATGGGCATGTTATATATGTTTTCTAATTAAATTTCTTAAGGTTATAATGATAAAATATATAATAATATGTATATAATAAAATATAAATAAACAAGCCATAGTTTATATTTTTTTCTTCCATGACCGAATAGTTAAATAAGAAAGAAAAGAACAAGGTTTCAAAGGTTCGGCGACCTTCCAAGCTTGATTCAAGATCAAGAACCAAAGAAATCAGATTTGGATCGGGGAAAAACGAAAGTTGTCGAATAGCTGTTCTGTTCCATTTTACATTGTTCGAGGTAAGTTTATAAAAAAATAGATGTGTTTAATGGTAGTTAAATGTTAAATTTATATGCTGTTATGAAATTTTAGAATTTATATTGGTTATGACTAAATATGAAAAAGCTTGATTACTACATTTTAGAATTCGTTTTGATTGAGTTACGTCGTCCGAGAGCCCCATATAAACCTTAGGAATAGTTAGGATACATATGTCATGACATAGGATTCCGATATATGTGTGCGAGTAAGACCATGGCATCGATATGTGATTCCGATATGTGTTTACGAGTAAGACCCTGTCTGGGACAACGGCATCGATATGTGACTACATGTAAGACCACGTCTAGGAAGTTGGCATTGTACGATTTGTGTGATTATTCAAGTTTCCTATCCAATTCCTAATGGTTTATCGGGCAACGATAAGTTATGTTCGAACATGTAAAACAGGTCAGATGGCTAGGTACGAATTGGTTTGTTGGTTACTTAAAATATGGTTAGTGAATAATTTGGTACTTACTAAAAACTGTGTGTAATGCAATTGAAAATTTTATGTGGGATAGATAAGTATATTTGGCCATGTGAGTAATAATGGAATGAGTTTAAATTAATAGTATGTATGATTATATGTATTCAGTTACAAGTCTAATATATGTGTATGAAATTATTTTGTAATATACGAGCTTGTGCATTTATATGTATGTAAACTAGGTTAATAATGGTCTTTTAGCTTTGGAATTTTAATGATAATAAGTTCACTTGGCTGGGTGAGCATTCGATCAAAGTGACTTTTATGAATGAATATTTAATTGTATCATATGAAATTTATATGATTGGATGTATATTTATATTGATAAAATACTTTGATTTAATTAATTAAATTGATGATATTATTAGGTAACTCTTTTGGTTATGACTTACTAAGCTTTGATAGCTTACTCTGTGTGTTATGTTTACTCTGTTTTATAGATTTTGGAGTTAAGCTACAAGCTTGAGGATTATCAGCCAAGTTCATCACACTATCTACTGTTTTGGTACCTTATAAGCTAAACTTAAATTATGGCATGTATAGACTGGCTTCAGGGTTAGTTATTTTGAAAATGTTTGTATATTAGCCATACGAAAATGGCTTAATTGCCTTGCTTGGTTTTGGTTTCGATTTAGTTATGGTTTAAGTCTATTTTGGTTAAAATGTCGTATGCTATGGATAATTATAAATTGTGCTATGTGATTGTATATTAATTTTGGTTCATGACCTTGTATGTGGTATGGTAGAATCGATCATAAGTATGTTAAATTAGTTTGGATGTGTTTATATTAAGATAAAGTATGCATATGTGAATTAGTTAATTATGCTTAGGCTTGGCCCTATGTGGCCCGATAATAATGTTTAGTAAGCTTGTTTTTGATAATTCGATTATGCTTGATTGTAGGTTAAATTCATTTTAGTTAAAGTAATAAGTATTATGAATAGATGGTGTTTGTGGTAGTTGTTTCATGCATTAAAAATGGCTTAATTATTATGCTTGAGTTTGATTTTGATTAAATTATGGGCTGAACTCATTTTGATTTTTATGCTATGTGCTATGGATGAGAGGCAATTATAATATGTGTTTGAGTATTGAAAGTTGATTAATGACCTTGCAAATGGTATGAATGTATTGTCTTTTATAAGTATATATATATATATATATATATATATATATATAAATATATATATATGGAATAACTGGATAATTTGAATGTGGTTCAATCTAAGTTGAGATATTTATGTGAAGTTGAACTTGAATAATTAAATTTAGTTATTAAATATATTTGGTCATATGCTAAAAATAAAATAAGGTAGTTACTTGACTGGTAATTTGGTTCTTGAATATATTAATATGCCTTGGGTCATAATGTGGTAAAGATATATGCTGGTACAAAATCTATTGAATATATATATTGGTATTGATCATATGTATCTCGCAACATTGATACATGAAACACGTTATGAATTCTTTCTAACTCGCCAGAAGGCCAACCGATATGCCATCGGTCCAATTCTCTCAAGAATCTCAGACGCCCAATAAAACGCGGACTCAACTTGCCTTTTCGACTAAATCTCGAATCTTTTTCCATGGTGACACCTTCAAGAACGCTTTATCACCCAACGAAATTCAATCTCTTTTCTTTTTAAATCGATATGACTTTTGTCGATCTGAAGCGACTTTCAAGCAATCCCGAATTGCTTTTATTTTCTCTTCGGTTTCTTTAACTAGATCAACTCCATGAACTGCTTCTCACTAAGCTCGGTCCAATATAAAGGAGTTCGACACTTACGACCATACAAGGCTTCAGACGTGCCATTTGTATACTTGATTGATAACTGTTATTGTAGGCAAACTCAATCAAAGATAGATATTTCTCCCAACTACCTCCAAATTCTAAAACACAAGATCTAAGCATATCTTCGAGTACTGGATTACTAGTTATTAAATAATAATGAAAGTGTATTATGTTATATCACCGCATCACAAGAAACTCATAATGTCCATACCTTGTCCTAAAGGCGGTTTTCGACATCGACTCCTTAACTCTCAACTGGTAGTAACCGGACCTCAAATCAATCTTTGAAAACACTGTGGCCCCTTTAACCGATCGAATAAATCATCAATCCTCGCAACGGTACTTGTTCTTTATAGTCACCTTATTGTGGCGGTAATCAATGCAAAGTCTCATTGAACCATCCTTCTTCTTTACGAATAATACAGGAGCACCCAGGAGAGAAACTCGGTCTCACAAATCCCTTGTCCGTTAACTCCTGCAATCGAGCCTTCAATTCTTTTAATTCATGGAGCCATTCTATATGGAGCAATCGAGATCGGCAAGACCCAGCAACAAATCAATGGCAAAATCTATCTCTCTGTTCGGAGGCAACCTGCAATTCCTCAGAAATACATCCGAAACTCACAGACTATCTAGATCGATTCAAATTTCAGTTGAGGCAACTCAATATTCATTACATAAGTAACGCTTTAGCAAATTAAAATATATGTCATTTAAATGAGATGTATTTGGCATGTGATTAATGAGTGAAGAAAAAAAAAGAATAGGTTTGATTATGTAGTTTGTTGTTAACCGAAATCAATAAATATGAATAAGAAAGTTTCAGTTCCTAATGGTATATTATTGGTAAGTTTTAGTTAGTTATTTGAACATTTAAATGAGTTGTATTTGGCATATGATTAATGAGTGAAGAAAAAAAAGAATAGGTTTGATTATGTATTGTGAATGACATAATTAATTTAGACTTAATATTTAATTAAATTGTAGGCTATGATGCAATTAAAATTCTAATTTGTAATATATATATATATATAGTGCATGTTTATATGAACTATAAATTGTTCAATAATGCCTCTTAACCCTAATCCGGCGATGGATACGGGCTGGGGGTGTTACAACTATTTTGCCCCTTAGTTTTCATAAATTCCATTTTCGTCCCTCGGTTGGAAAATGAAATTGTGCAAATTTCTTCATATTCCAAGCCTAACCAAAGCCCCATTACAAATTTTATAGCACATGTATTCATAAAATTTCATAATTTTTCATCAAATTTTACAACTTGTCATTTTAGTCCCTAAATCATGTTTTCATCAAAAATCACTTTGTAAAAGTTGTTTATCTATCAATAATCTTTTATTTTCTACCATAAATTTCTAATTTCCAGCATATACATCAATGACCCATTTTCATACTTTGACAACTTTTCATATTAATCCCTCAAATGGAGAGATTAAGCTATCCTGATTCCAAAAATATCAAAATTACTAAAAACAGGACAAGGAAACTTACCCAATTTGGTCATGGAAGTCTCTCTCTCTCTCTCCTAGGGTTTCCATGTTTATTTTGGGCAAGAAGATGAGAAAATGTGATTTTTATTTTCTTTTCATCTTTTTAATTAATTAATTTTTCACTTTCCAATTTAGTCCCTAGCCTTTTTCTAATTTCCATGGATGAATCATCTAAAATATCTATATACTTTTTATTAATGGTCTAATTACCATATAAGGACCTTAAGTTTGAATTCCATAGTTATTTGATCCTTCTAGCTACTAGAATCTAACTTTTGCATTTTATGCGATTTGGGCCTTTTCGTAATTAAGCACATAATCGGTAAAATTTCTTTTCAAAATTTTCACACGAAATTTCTATTATAATATGGATCATATAATAAAATAAAAATAAATTTTATTTTTCGACTCGGATTTGTGGTCCTGAGACCATTGTTCCGATATCACTGAAATTGGGCTGTTACACATCTTGAGGCAATCTCTCTAAAAGTCACACATGACTAGTTGTGTTTAAAAGGAAATTCCATCTAGTGAACCCACATGAAAAAGTTTACCTTATGGTGCAACTAGGGTAGGAAACGACTCGAAACTTTATCATGCTATCACTTAGGGACCATTAATTGAAGCCATAGATTTTGTTCAAAGACCTTCTCTCACTCAATATTTTAAAAGCATGCAAGGTTTTTTCCTAAATTTCAAGAATGATCATATAATAGTCCTAGTGGTATTCTTACCTAATATAAATGACATGCTTCCAATATATGCATGGCATGCTATGACAATTTTATAATATTCACATTCATTCACAGGAATCAATCAATCATAAAAATAATAATTTTGACTCTCCACAGTTTTTATTTTAAGGGAAAAACCAAAGAAGTGAATATGAACCGTGCACCAAGTAGGGTCCTAGGAAAGGGAGGTGAGTGGAATTTGACCTCTTATAAACCAAGCCTTCTCTATCTAGAGCCAATCCTAGACATGCACCTTCTCATTACCACACTTCTCACAGTTATAGAATAACCTAAAGAAGTGAATGAAACCATACAACACATGTTTTTTCAGATTACCACACTTATTATTTTTAAACGATCAACTATTGATCATCTCATATAATATCACAATTATAAAATTACATAATAAAAATATTATAAACAATTATAAAACATATATATAATGAGATAGGTAATTAATATAAAATTTCCAACCAAGATTTCCATGGTTCTATTTTGAGAAAATAATTACATAATTTTATCCTCAAGACCTTAAATCAAATCTAAATTAAAATAAAAATTTTATCGAGTTATGGTGTTGTTAAAATAGCCTCATAAGACACTTTTAAGGGTCAATCAAATTAGCATTACCATAAAAAATTCTGATTCAAATTGACTATGCTACTTACACTAATTTGATGCAAAATGTGTGTACGAACATCTAACAACTTCACTGTTGATCCGAGCATTTAAATCAGTGCCTAACATCGAAAAGTACTAAATATTCAGTATCTAAACAACCATTTAAAACCTTGGTTTCGTTATTTAACATGTTCCCTAGAAAACAAATCGGATCTACGCATTAACATTCAATCAACTGCACTTATACTTCTCGATTGTGAAATCTGAGTTGACGAGCGATCAATATCGAGTTTCCCTAAGTCACACATGGTCAAAGGATGATTAGGAAGGGTTTAAGTAGATTGAAGTCTTTCGAGAAATAAGAGATAAAAATAATAAAAATAACGAACCCTATTGAAGGGTTTAGGATCGACACACCACCACCTTTGGCGGCCAAAATTGGGGCTATCTTTGGGCTTACTAAATATCTGTTTAAAAGCTAGAAATTAATCATTTAAATCCTTAAAAACCTTTAAAATTATAGATCTTGAAAAGTGGTCTTTTATTGAGAAGTTTGTTAAGAAAATGAAAGAAAAAATACACTTTGGCAAGAAGAAAAGAGAGGCAATGGAGGTCTTAGTGGTAGCAATGGAGGTTGATATGACTGTTAAAAATATTAGATCTAGGGTTGGAAAATTTATGATAAAGTGGCTGCAAGGAGAGGAGGATAATGATGCAAAAATTCACCATTGAAGAAGAAAATATCAGTAATAGAGCATGGGTTTTTGGGCAGCGGCATACTAGAGAATAAGAGGAAAATTGAAGAGAAAAATATGAGAGGAAGAGGAAGGGGTGGCTAGGGTTGAAAAATAATGACTAAAGGCTTGAAAAAATAAAATTGATATTTATACCTACATTTAAAAGGTATGGGCAACAAAGAAAAAGGGGGGGAAAGGAAAAATTTAAGCAAAATTAAGTTATTTTACAAAGGAAGGGATTCAAACTTGCGACCTTGATCTAATTACCTTTCTTCCTTATTTTCGTTTAACCATTGGAGTATTTACTCATCTTTGACATAATTTCACATTCTTTCAAGCTAAAATTTGGGATGTAACAGTGATCTTTAGTCAACTGTGTCGTAGTAGTAGTGCAAGGGCCTTCATACTTTCAAATTTCCTGCATTTGTGATTTCTTCAAAGAAGATGCCCTAATCCTACAACATTCGAATGCATTCCAACACTCTCCCACATATAATGTGGGATTTGATATTGTGTCTCTATAGTTGAGGGATGTGTTTAAGTTGTACTATTGTAACAACCTAATTTCAGTGAGGTTGGAACAGTGGTTTCGGGACCATAAATCTGAGTTAAAAATAAAAATTATTTTATTTTATTTTATAGGTGGCACCATGATAGGAAGGTCACATGAAAATTTTGATGCGAAAATTTTATCCATTGTGTGGTTAATTAGGTAAAGGACTAAATTGCATAAAATGCTAAAGTTAGATTCTAGTAGCTATAGGTATCAAATAGCTATGGAATTCAAAACTTAAGGCCCTTATATGGTAATTAGACCATCGAAGGGTAGTTAGTAGATATTTTAATGACTCTTCTATGGAAAAATTAGAAAAGGTAAGGGACTAAATTGGAAATCACTAAAATTAAAAAGATGATAATTAAATAAAAAGCAATATTCAACTAATTTCAATCATCTTCCCCAAAATTTCCATGGAAACCCTAGGAGAGAGGAAGGCAACTTACCAAGCTTGAAAAGGTATGAATTCAAGTCCCGTTTTTAATGATTTTTATATTTTTAAAATCGGGATAGTCTCATCTCTCTATTTAGGGGATTAATTTGAAAAGTTATCAAGGAATGAAATTTGGGTCATGGATGATAATTAGAAATTTATGGTAGAAAATAAAAGTTTGTTCATAGATAAATAACTTTTACAAAACAATTTTTGATGAAAACTTGATTTAGGGGCTAAAATGAAAAATGGTAAAGTTTTGAAATTTGTGAAAAATGTGTGCTGTAAATGTTGTTTATAAATTTTGGCTAGGCTTGGAAAGAGGTTTAAATTTAATGAATTTCATTTTCCGAGCCTAGGGACGAAGTCAAAATTTTGAAAAGGATAGGGGCAAAATGGTAATTTTGCCTAGTATGCAATAGAATGCAAATGTATATGAAATGTGATAGACTAATAGTCAAATTTATCCATATAGATCCGGAAAGACCAACTACGGAACTAGATCGATGAAAGCAAAAGGTTTCGGATTAGTTGAAATTAAAAAACGAACCATTTTCCAAGTAAGTTTGTGTAACTTAACTATGTATGTTAAATGGTTGAATTTAATTGTATGATTGTGTTGATGTGAATGAGGTCACATACATTATGAAATAATCATAAGTTGTGAAATGGGGACAAATTACCATGTTTAGGTTGAACGTTGAAATTTGATGGATTAAGGTGACATGCTTGAACGAGAATAATATTTCACATGTTGTAAAAAGGATTTAGCCTGGACGAGTAATCCTAATATAAGCCACTTGAACCAATGCTATAGATTGGATTTAGCCCGGACGGGCAATCCAAATTAAGCTCTTAGAACATATGTCCTAAAAAGGATTTAGCCTAGACTGGTAATCCTATAACATAATATGTGGCTTAAGAGTGTGCTTGTTAAGTTTGTGCCCAAAGAGGTACTTTTGAGTATACTAACCAGATGTCCATCGACATTTCAATAGTTTAATGGAAAAAGGAATCTTAAAACAAGGAAAGGTGAAAATTTTATAGAAGTTGTAATGTGATGAGCTCATCTATACGTTTACTTGATATCCATATGAGATTATGTGACTAACTTGTTTGAATAAATGTATGTGTTTAGGTAACTTACCCAAAATTGATGAATTACATATTTATGTGTGCTTGTGTTAATAAATAAGACCGGTAAGTTTATTTTTCGTTATACAGACTTACTAAGCATAAAATGCTTGCTCCGTTTATTTTTCCCTGTCTTATAGTGCTCAAAGCTCGCGAAGGTTAAAAGTCGATCGGAGCAGTCATCACACTATCCACTATCTCATTTTGGTATAAATAGAAATCTCATTTTGGTATAATGACATTTATAAGCTTAATTGGCCAATTATGGCTTGATGGTGATGATTGTAATCTAGCCATTGGAATGGCTAGGAATGGTTGTTCGATATACTTGTAATCTCATGCTATGCGAGCTTTATATATATTAAGTGGTTGTTTTTAGTATGTCTAATATATGGATTAAACCAAGGTAAAATTATGAAAAGATACGCATTTAGTGGTATGCCTTGTAAATGATGGAATTTGTTTGAGATGGATGCTTGAAATGGTTGGATTGTATTTGGTATGTTTTAGTGCAGAAACATGGTAAATTTGGGTGACAAATGAGGCTAGGAAATGGCTTGTTTTTGTGCACACGGGCAGGCACACAAGCGTGTTTCTTGGCCATATGTGACACACGGCCTGTCCCATGGGCATGTGGTCTGGCCATGTGTCCCCTGCATCTTGAAAATGAGAAATAGAATGCTCAGAATTGGGTACTCGAGCAGAGACATGGACGTCTGTCTCAACCATGTGGTTGACACGGCCTTGAACACGGGCGTGTTACATGATCGTGTGAAAACCGCACCTAAATTTTGAAAATAAAAATTCGCCACACGGCCTAGGACACGGGTGTGTGACTTGGTCGTGTGCCTTCAATTTCTTCATGCTTTAAAAGTCAAAGGCTTACATGGGTTAGGGAAACGAGCATGTGTAGTACACGGCCTGACCACATGGGCGTGTCCCTAAACCACACGGGCGTGTGAGCCCTGGACCTAGGAAAAATTTTAAAATTTCGTAAAAAATTCCCTGAGTTCCCGATTTAGTCTCGGTTTGATTACAACACACGTTTTGGGCCTTGAGGGTCCATATATGGAACGATATGTATGATCTCAGAAAATGAATCGTAATTTACGTAAATTAATTGAAAAATGTTCTGAATGTTCCGGTAATAGTCTAAAACCCTGTTTCGATGATGGATACGGGTAAGGGGTATTATATTTAGTGGTATCAGAGCTACGGTTTAGCAGATTCTTGGACTAACTTAGTAATTACAAGTCTAGCTATACATGCCATTATATAAATTATGATAGTGCGATATCTCCTGACCACTTTTAAATGTATTTTCATATAGTAATGTCTTCCAACCAAGCTAGAGCCGAGGCTGAGGAAGTTGAGAGCATTGTTCAAGCTAACATGTAGCAAGCTGCATCTAGTGGTAGTAGAAGGCCCATATTTGAGGGCAAGTGAGGTGACAAAAGTAGCCTTCCTTGAATTGATGGACGAATGGTTTAGTGAATATATAAGAACAAATCCTACTGCTCAATGACCTCCCCCAACTGCTTCACAAAATGATGAAACGCCACAAGATGCTAGATTTGTTAGAATTGGTAAGGCTCTGGTAGACAAAATTAGAAAACATGGGGCTGAAGGATTTAGGGCTATGGCCAATGATGATCTAAAGAGGGCCAAGTTCTAGCTAAAAAATACTATTCGGGTTCTAGATGAGTTATCATGTACACCAGTCGAATGTCTAAAATGTGCAGTATCTTTGTTGAAAGACACGGCCTATCATTGGTGGAAAATCATATCTTCTGTGGTACCTAGGGAAAATATTACATGGGAATTTTTCAAAATGGAGTTTAAAAAGAAGTATATTAGTCAGAGATTCCTAGACCAGAAAAAGAAGGAATTTTTAGAGCTCAAACAGGGGAATATGACAGTGTGTAAGTATGAATGAGAATATGATAGTGTCTGACTATGAACAGAATTTGTTAGATTGAGCAAGTATGCTAGTGAATGGGTTCAGACTGAAGCCGAAATGTGCAAACTGTAATAGCCCAAAATTGGGTCTAGTTGGAACAGAGGTTTCGGGACCACAAAATTTGAGATAGAAATAATTATTTTATGATTATTTTGAGGTCTATGATATGATTGGATGATTGTGTGAAAATTTCGTGAAGAAATTCTATGCATAAAGTGCTCAATTTGAAGTTAGGGAGTAAATTGAATAAGTTGCAAAACCTGCATTCTAGAAGTTTCTAGTATGAAATTGCTTTGAAATATTAATTAGGAGGTCTTAAATAGAAATTTGACCAATTTCTAAGTGATGGGAAAAAATTGGACTTGGATGGAATTTTTGAAAGTTTAGTAAGGAAGGGCATTTTGGTCATCCCGTAATTAAAAGAAATAAAAAGGGAAAATAAAGCCAAAATTGATTCATCTTTTTCATGGAGGCCGAAATTAGCATGGGGGAAGCCATGGCTAGGGTTTTCAAGCTTTCCAAGCTCAATAGCACGTCCGTTCTAACCCCGTTTTTCAAGTTATTTACGTTTTCAGAATCCCGGTAATTTAATTAAGCTTATTCTAGCAATAATTTAAGCTAGGGTTCATATTTGGAAAAATACCCATAGGTGTAATGTGTTTATTTTTCTATTTTATGATAGAATATGAGGTTTTAAATTATGTTAGACAACTTGTGATACTCGGTTTTGAGTGAAAACGAGTAAAAGGGTTTAATCGAAAAAAATACCTAATAGTCATAAGTATAGAGTGAGAATTTGATGTTGCCATAGAAGGGAAAAGTGATCATCATGTCATAAAAAATAAGAATAAGGGATCAAGTTTAATTCCCGAGCCTAGGGGAAAAGTGTAAATATGCAAAAGTTTAGGGGCAAAATTGTAATTATTCCAAAGTTTGAGTTAAGGACTGTTTTGAATAGTACATTAATTAAATAAGTAAAATATTATGTTTTAGATCCTGGAAAACGAGATTTGAACCTAGAATGAGAGAAAAATTAAAAATTGGGAAAGTTGGTAAAATGGTCGTTTTAGTATCGAGGTAAGTTCATATGTATAATAAGCATTAATTTATGCATGTTTCAATGTATAATTGATATATTTATTATAATTTTCGAGGTGTTGAAAGTATGTAAGTTGGTATGATAATAATACAGCAATAATGCTGTAATTTATATTTGAAAGTTAAATTTAGTGAATTAATTGAATTACGTTAAATTAAATAATTATGGTTCCAAGTTTATGAATTGATTTAAAAATATGTCTATGGTACATGAAGTGCATTGAATTATCATACATAAATGTGATTTCTATGATTATGGATATTATGGGAAATTGTAAGTTCATATGATTTTTAATAAGGCAATGTGTAATTTAATGTTATTGCCTTGATATTAAATGAGATGTATGCTTATATGTAAGTAATACATCAATATTACTTGTATTATGATATTTTATAATAATATCGGAAATATGTTTGTGGATAATTACTTGATTACTGAAATTGTTGGAAAAGAGAGAGAAATCCTGTAACACCCCAATCCTGTGACCATTACCGGAAATCGAATACGAGGTGTTACCGAGCTTACTTCATTTATTTCCCCCTATTTATTATTATTTTTTTTGTTCCAGGCAAGCTGGCTAACTGTATCATAGTCGCTTTAAAAATCATATCTTGAGTTCTGGAACTTAAAATCCAATTCTGTAAATTTTCTACGAAACTAGACTCATATATCTATATAGGGGAATTTTTTTAAAATTTTTGGTTGGGCCAATTAGTACAGTTTATTCATTAAAGTCTCCCCTGTTTCAAGGTTCGACTACACTGACCTCTGTACCTTACGATTTAAATATATCCCTGTAAAGAGCTTCAATTCCTATGCCGTTTGTCTCTGATGAAACTAGACTCGATAAAGAATCTGTACATATAAGGCATGACCTCTAATTATCTCGATAAAATTTACGGTAAATTTTCTAAGTCAAAACAGGGGATCCAGAAATCGCTCTGGCCCTGTTTCACGAGAATTTAATTATCTCCTAACATACAGCTCATATGGTAGTTTTGTTTCTTGCATATAGAAATAGACTCGTCAAGCTTCGATTACATAATTTATTCATTATTTAATTCCATTTCTACTATTTTTAGTGATTTTCAATCTCACATCACTGCTGCTGTCAGCACCTGTTACTAAAGCAAACTATGCCTATTTCATGATATTATTATTTTTTTCCTTGATCTCCCTAATAATTCATCATACATATTACAACTTATGACCATGACTAGCCATGCCAGAGGTTAATCATCACCGAGCATCTCCCTACTATACTATTACCAAATCATGAATTTAACACGAAAATAAATCAGCCATGACATATGGCATAATAATCGAGTAGGCCTCAACCAATACTCAACCAAAACCGAATTACCAAGACTTGTGTCCAAACATCATAGAGCCAAATCCAACCGAACATTATGCCATTTTCGCATGGCTAAAGTTTACATACCAAATTTCAACAAAACATAATAGCCTATACATGCCAAAATGTTCTCCTAGACCAGCTAAAAGAAGATACCAAAAGTTGCTAGCCGGTGTGATGACTTCGATGACGGTCCCGAGTACTCAAAAAGTCGAGTCCAAGAAACCTAAAATAGGTGACAAGCAAACACCGAATGAGTATATAACTCAGTAAGTCATAAGCAATGCACTACCATCCATTAATGAAATTATCACAAGAGGAAACAAAATGAAACGAGGCTAATTACTCCATCCAAACCGAACTATACCATAGTTCTTTAGACCTTTCGGTTCAATCTCATACCAAGTTACACATTCACATTCCATATACTAATCAATAGGATATTTGGGGCATTTTTATGCATCATTTTGTTTTCGTTACAATCATACAACTAAATGACCTTTCACTTATTCCACGATAATTCTTATGTACGTGACTTCAATTAAAATTGTCACATAGGTTCTAAACTTACCAAGCTCAACTCCAAATATGAACATAGCGCCTATTAGCCATGAACTCAAGGTACTTACCCGATCCGCTGTCCGTGATCAACTCATTAATGTCGCACACTCAGTGTCAATAGTGATTCCGCACACTTAGTGCTATATAATCAACTCGCACACTTAGTGCTGTATAATCAAACTCGCACACTTAGTGCTGTACCAATTTTAAACCCGCACACTTAGTGCCAATCTCATGATCATAAATGTTCATACCCACACACTTAGTGCCGAAATCAACAACTATATACATCTCACCTCTTTTCTTTTCATTCAATACTTTCATCACCACATACATACATGTATATAAATTTATCATTCCTTTCGGCCTAATTACATAGACATCATGTCTATTTAAAACAATACAAAATATATGCTTAGTGACTTACCTTGTGTTGGGTAAAATAGTTCCAAGTCAGCTACTCGATGACCTTCGTCTTTCTCTTGCTCGATTCTCCTCCTTTAACTCCTTGAGCTTAATCAATAAATCAACTAGTTTAACCTTCTTGCTAAACATTCATAATTCAATTACACATGCATATGTATGTTTGTATATTCGGCAACCATCCTCACTAATTACCCATTTAGTCGATTATACACATAATTAAAGGTAACATCACGAGCGGGCATACTTATGTATATATATATATGTATATATATACACTTCCAAATGGGCATCACAATTAGATTTAACACCACCTTCATACTCAATTAGATGGCGAATGTATATATATATATACAATGTCAACTATAACATCTTTTAAACACCTAATTTCATCTCATGAACACTTAATCAAATTTTCCTAATCTAGCATATATTTTCACATCTATTTGTGACATCATGTAAATTCACATATAACTACATTTCTTAAGTTCTACATCTTAATGCCCATTATAGCCACTCCCATGGTCTAAATCTAAAATCGGCAACATCCCTTTCAACTATGTTAGCGAATACTCATCCTCTTCTTAGTCCTAAACTCGGCACCTCTAACACCATGACTTAACAACTTCAACTTTCATGCTAACATAACAAGCAACTTAACACATCCATGTAACTAACATGTTAATAGCATCAAGGTATCAACTAAAATTTTAAGCTTCTTTGTCAAATCCCAACTCTCCAACAACCCCAAATCCAACCATGGGATAGATGGAATTCAAACTAACAACCAAAAGTATACATGAATTTAAAGGAATAACTTCAACATACCTCAACCTAGATGCACTTATGGCGAATTTCTCCAAAGCTTTTCTCTCCTTCTTTTACTTGGTTTTTCGCTAAATGGGTAGCAAGGATGAACACACACTTTTTTGTTCATTTTCTTATTATTAATCTTTATTTCTTCTCTATTTTAATTACTCACCAATATTAAATAATAAATAACATAACCTTGGAAGAATGAAGCCATGCTTGGCGGCCACTCAACATAGTTTGGGGCATTTTGACATGCAAACCCAAATTTTCATATTTCAATACTATTTGGTCCTTACTTATTTACCTATCAAATTTTCTAAGTCTCTCAACTAAATCCTTTCAAGCAAGATTCACATTCCTAAGATAAAAATTAAAACATCAAATTTTTATACAAGTACTACCACACATATAAGGTATGCAAATAAAATTTTAACTAAATTTTATGACTCGGTTTTGTGGTCCCAAAACCACATTCCAACTAGGGTCAATTTAGGGCTGTTACAAATCTCGGTTGAACCTTCGGAAAGATTGGATGATACAGATAGTATGTAGCTAGGCCACATGTATGGTACTGGGTGCACATCATGTGTACAAGAGAGCTACAAGACATTATTATGTAGCTAGGTCGCATGGGTGATACTATGTGTACACCATGTAGACAAGAGAGCCACAGGATATATGTAGCTAGGTCGCATGCGTGGTTCCAGGTGAAGGACACCATGTAGACAAGAGAGCTACGAGATAAATTGGCTAGGTCACATGGGTGGTACTGAGTGTTCACCATGTGTACAAGAGAGCCGAACTGTATGATGGGTGGAGCTATGTCTTGAAACCACCGAGTATCGAGGATAGATCCGAAGTGTTCAACGGGAGACTCTCTATGTATTGCTTTGTAAGTTTTGTGATGAATAAATGCAGGAACTTGTTATGTGAATGATGTGTTCATTAAGTGACCAGGATGTGGTAAGGTTATAAACAAGTAAGTTATACATGAGGATGATTTCATGGTGAAAATGATTTGTGATATGTATGTTAAAATGAGGTTAATACAAAGAATGTGTGAAAGAGTGAATTAGCAATAAAACTGTTTTGGACAGTAGCAGTGATGTGATTTTGAAAAATCACCAAAAATAGTAGAAATTGCATCAGAGACTGAATGAGATTTCAAATTAAAGCTTAATGCGTCTATTTTCATATAAAAGAAACAGAGCAAGAAAAGGAGTTCTATATTTTGAGATATTTATGTTTTTGTGAGACTGGTTTAGAATGATTACTTGATCCCCTGTTCTGACTTTGGAAAATCAAAAAAATTTGGATAAAAATAATTAGAGGATTAAACTTATTTTATAAAATCCCTAACGAGTCGATTTTCAAGATAAATCAACAAGAACATTATCCAAGTTCTGTACTGTGAGATAATTAATTTTTAGTGAAGAGAGGTCAGAACTGTCAAAAAGTGAAACAGGGGAAATTTTAATGAATAAACTGTACTAATTGGGTAAACCAAAAATTATGAAAATTTTATGGTAGAAATATATTTGAGTCTAGTTTTAGTGGAAATTTACGGATCTTAATTTGGATCTCTGTATCTGGAATTATAAATAAGTAAGTGACTATGACTCGTGTGGACAGTTTGATGTGAGCATTTATTAGTAAATTGTGAAATCGTACTTACAAGAATGCTATATACATTAAGGATGTGGAATGGAGAGGAGGAGGAGGAAAATAAATATATGTGGAATACATGGAAACTATGGTATGTGAAATATTGATATAATGAAATAAATGATATGTGTTTATAAGAAAAGAAAGAGAATGATATGTATCATGACATGTATATATATATATATATATATGACTAGTCTCAATGTAATGCTTGTTGGGTATGGAGTTGAATTAAAATGTTTCGAGCAAACATGTTATTTTATGATCTGAATTGTGGTATTTTATAAAGATATGATCTAGTTTTAAATATGAATGCTTGATGATTAAGTGAAGATATTTGGTAAGATGATAATCTTGGTATAAATGTATAAGTGGTACTATAATAAACAAGTTAAAATGAGTATGAGATACACATGTATGATGACATACAAATGCTATGTTTGTGGTTTAATTGAGAATATTTAAACATTAAATGAATACCATGTTATATGCTTTTGATTTTGTATAAGTGTGTAAGAGATTAAGGTTGACCAAAGCTTGGAAAATAGCCTAGGTATATTCCACACAGGCAGAAACATGACCATTGACCTTGTGCCAGGGACGACGTCGATATCTGTAGCACCTTATAGAATGGCCCTTGCTAAATTGAAAGAGTTGAAGGTACAGTTGCAAGAGTTGATTGATAGAGGATTTGCTGGACCCAGCTTTTCACCATGGGATGCACCAGTATTGTTTGTAAAGAAGAAAGATGGATCATTGGAATTATGCATCGATTACAAACAAGTTAATAAAGTCATAGTCAAGAATAAATACTTGTTGCCTCGTATAGATGACTTGTTTGATCAATTAAGAGGTGCCACTGTATTTTTGAAAATTGATTTACGATCTGGTTACTATCAGCTACGTGTAAAATATTCAGATGTGCTGAAGACAACTTTCAAAACCAAATATGGGTATTATGAGTTTTTGGTGATGCCATTCGGATTAACAAATGCCTCGACGGTATTTATGGATTTAATGAACATAATTTTTAGACCATACCTGGATAGGTTCGTGGTTGTTTTTATTGATGATATTTTGGTTTACTCTCAGGATGTGCATGAGCATGCTGAACATCTGAAAATTGTTTTGTGAACTCTACGTGAGAAACAGTTGTATGGTAAATTCAGTAATTGTGAATTCTGGCTATGGGAAGTTAGTTTCCTTGGACATGTTGCATCTGCAGAGGGTATTCAGGTAGACCCGAACAAAATTTTAGCTATTGTAAGGTGGAAGCCACAAAAGAATGTTTCAGAACTCAGAAGTTTTATGGGACTAACAGTATATTATCGGAGATTTGTTAAAGGGTTCTCAATGATAGCTTCTTCGATAACTCGATTGTTGCAAAAAGAGGTGAAATTCAAGTGGACTAATAAATGCCAGTAGAGTTTTGATAGATTGAAAGCTTTATTGACAAAAGTGCCCGTATTAGTCCAACCTGAATCTGGTAAGGAATTTATAGTTTACAGTGATGCCTCGTTGAATGGTTTAGGATGTGTATTGATGTAAGATGGTAAAGTAGTGGCTTATGCATCTAGGCAGCTAAAACTGCATGAAAGAAATTACCCGGTACACAATCTTGAATTAGCAGCTATTGTTTTCGCATTAAAAATATGGCGGCATTATCTTTTTGGTGAAAAATATCACATCTTTGCGAATCACAAAAGTCTAAAGTATTTAATGACATAGAAAGAACTAAATTTGAGACAACGTAGATGGTTGGAATTATTGAAAGATTATGATCTCGTTATTGATTATCATCCGGGGAAAAATAATGTATTGGTAGATGCCTTCAGCCAAAAATCCTTGTTTGCCTTACAGGCTTGAACACCCAGTTGTGTTTATTTGATGATGTTTCACTCATAGCTGAGTTAAAAGTTAGACCAATGTTTATGCAACAAATCTCTGAAGCTCAGAAAAATGATGGTAAGTTACAAGCGAAATGAATACAAAGTGAATCGACTCTTGACTCAGAATTTTAGATCGGAACCGATGGTTTTTTATTATTCAGAGACAGAGTATGTGTACCAAAAAGTTCAGAGCTGATACAGAAAATTTTGAGTGAAGCATATAATGGTTACATGTCTATACATCCTGGTAGTAATAAAATGTATAATGATTTGAAAAAGATATATTGGTGGCTGGGAATGAAATTGGGATATTTTTAAATTTGTATTTAAGTGTTTGATATGTCAACAAGTGAAGGCTGAACACCAAGTACCTTAAGGATTATTGCAGCCAATTACAATACCAGAATGGAAATGGGAAAGAGTTGCCATGGATTTTGTAATGGGATTACCTTTATCACCGAAAAAGAAATATGTTGTTTGGGTAATTGTCGATTGTTTAACGAAGTTGGCACACTTTATCCCTATACGTATGTCTTTGAGATTGTCAGATTGCATGGAGTGCCTGTCTTTATTATTTTAGATAAAGATCCTCGGTTTACATCTCGATTTTGGAGTAAGTTGCATGAAGCTTTGGGCAGTCGTTTACACTTTAGTACTGCATTCCATCCTCAAATAGATAGACAATTTGAACGTGTGATACAGATTTTAGAAGACATGCTTCGGTGTTGTACACTTGAATTTAGAGGTAACTGAGAAAAATACTTGCCTTTGATTGAATTTGCTTACAATAATAGTTATTAGTCCAGTATTAGAATGGCACTGTATGAGGCTCTATATGGTCGTAAATGTAGAACCCCATTGTATTGGACAGAATTAAGTGAGAAAAAGATACATGAAGTCAACTTGATCTAGGAAACAAAAGAAAGGTGAAGATAATTAGGGACAGTTTGAAAGCGGCCGACCACCAAAAGTCTTATGCCGATTTAAAGAAAAAAGATATAGAATTTCAGGTTAGTGAT
Organism: Gossypium arboreum; assembly: GCF_025698485.1. NCBI lineage: Eukaryota > Viridiplantae > Streptophyta > Magnoliopsida > Malvales > Malvaceae > Gossypium > Gossypium arboreum. Next base: position 42,511 of record NW_026440375.1, read on the forward strand.
AAAATATTCTTGAAAGTGTCACAATGGAAGAAAGTTCTCAGATTTGGCCATAAAGGAAAACTGAGTCCACGGTTTATCGGGCCATATGAGATCATTGAAAGAATCAGGCCTGTTGCATATCGGTTAGCATTACCACCGGAGCTTGATAAAATTCATAATGTGTTTCATGTATCTATGCTATGATGATATCAATCAGATCCTTCACACGTTATTACTGCAACAAAAGTTGAGATTCAGCCTAACATGACTTACAATGAGGAACCGATTAAGATATTGTCTTATGAGATGAAAGGGCTGAGAAATAAAAAGGTGGCCCTGGTAAAAGCCCTCTGGAAACGACATGGATTAGAGGAAGCTACGGGAGCCTGAGGATACCATGAGGAAGCAATAACCTAACCTCTTTTCGGTAAGTAGTTTCGAGGACGAAAATTTATAAAGGGGGAGAGTTGTAACAGCCTAATTTCGGTGAGGTCGGAATGTAACACCCCTTACCCACATTCAATGTCAGAACAGGGTACGAGGCGTTATCAGACTTATCACACAAACAAACATACATTTTTGAGCCACAAATTTCCATCCAAATGAAAACTTTTCACGTTCAATCATAAATTCCCTAATACGAGCCTATGAGGCTCGAAACACGCTTTAGAAGTGGTTTGGGACTAAACCAACAACTCGAGAAAGTTTTACAAAACTTAGAAAAATTTTCCCTAAATAGGAGTCACACGCCCTTGTGGTAGGCCGTGTGGTCACACATGCCAGGCCCCGAACTCGTGTAACTCTCTGTTTGTCACCAAAAACAAACTGAAGACACACGACCAAGTCGCATGCCCGTGTGCTAGGCCGTGTGGTCGATTTAAAATTTATGATATTTCATTAAATAGGTGCGAACTTCACACGCCTAGGACACACGCCCGTGTCCAAGGCTGTGGCCCTCACATGGATGAGACACACGACCGTATCTCTACCTGTGTACTCAATATTGGGCATTCTGTTTTGCCAAAATTAGGGTCCAAGGGACACACGACCTAGACACATGCCCGTAGGGGCAAGCTGTGTGTCACACACGGCCTAGACACAAGCCCGTGTGTCTACCTGTGTGGACAAAAATAAGGCTATTTGCCAAGCCATTTTGCCACCCTTGACTGCACACACCTACACAACATAACATAGCACCAATCCAAGCATATACATACAACCAAATCAGCCACAACCAAGACATCAACACATCATTCACATGCTACCATCTATTATACACAAACATCACATACTCATCAACTCAAATCATGTAAATTCTCACATCCATCAAAGGAATCATCATATTAATTACTTATACCAATAGTAGCCAATTTCAAAATGAACTTTCAACCAATATAAGCCAAACATTTGGCGAAATCAATTATGGCACATAACAAAATAACCAAGTCCCCTATACATGCCGTAACTCAAGATGTTGAGTTCATTGGTACCAAAATAATTGTTGATAGTGTGAGTGGATCTCCGACGGTCTCCGATCCTCGAGCTAGCTTGGTGACACTATAAGACAAGGGAAAGAGAGGGAGTAAGATACATAGCATAGTAAGTTCCTATGCAAATAATAAGCATCATAACCACGCATTTAACATACAATTAACATAATGTAAGTTAACATAAATTCTATTAAAATCCCAAAATCATTGATTTGCTCAATCACAACCTTATCGAGAGCTCATCACATACCGAGCTCATTACTTATGAGTTTTTCGTACATACTTGTACCAACTCGAATCATAACCAATCCTTTCACAAATTTGGCATTCTCGTTGAACACTTGGAATATTATCGGATACTTAAAAATCTTGCGGGTAAGTGCCATTTATGTAGCCAAAACTACCTCATGTCTCGTAATACATATAGGCTAGTTTTCGAACTATTTAAGGGCCTATTCACACAAGCTACCAGTCAGGACGTAGCTATACAGTGCTGCTCACACAAACTATCAGGTATCCACAACATATGTAGGACTACCCACCCACTAGTACGACGTACAAGACCAGCACCCGGATCACAAAAATACATGGGTTCCTAATGACATGTCACTTGTATCCTATCTATTCCTAAGGCTCAACCGGGAATTCTCGCTTGACGAAACTTTTTGAATACGTTGAAAGATTCAATCACAATTCATACAATATTAAAGCTGTAACACCCCGTACCCGAGTCCGTTACCGGAATCGGACACAAGGTGCACACAGACTTAACTATTTTCACAGTCCATTTAGAAATTTCCAGACTAGCTGGTCACTGCGTCACTGTCGCCTTAAAAATCATATCTTGAGTTTCAAAGCTAGAAAATTTGTTTTGTAATTTTTTCCTGAAACTAGACTCATATTTCCATCTACATATTTTTTTTAGAATTTTTGGTTGATCCAATTAGTACAGTTTATTAGTTAAAGTCTCCCCTATTCCAGGGTTTGACTACACTGACCTTTGTGCGTTACGAATTGAATATCTCCTTGTACAGGGCTTTAATACTGATGCCGTTTGTTTCTATAGAAACTAGACTCAGAGAGAAATCTATAAATATATGGCATGACTCCTAAGTATCTCTGGTTAATTTACAATGAATTTTCAAAGTCGGAACAGGGATCCGAAACCGTTCGCCCTGTTTCACGAGAACTTTAATATCTCTTAACATATAACTCATATGACCGTTTCGTTTCTTCCATATGAAAGTAAATTTATCAAAGTTAATTTACATAATTTATTCACTATTTAATACCATTCCTAATATTTTTAGTGATTTTTCACATCCACATCATCTTCTTGTCAAGACATCGCCTTTAAGGTAGGCTTTACCTATTTCATGATTTCCATGATTCAATTGGCCCTTTTGCATACATAGCACAAAGTGTGATCATGATTAACCATTCCAATGGCTAATCGTTTCAAAACAATTCCATACCTCATAATGATCAACATACAAACGATTATGGTACTATGCTAAAAACGTATATAAGCCATTTTCGCATGGCTATCCAAGTTTACACAAAATCGAAAGGTACATGACCTTCAACAAAAGGGTAGTCTGTACATGCCATTTCAAAGTTCAACCAAAATTGTACCAAAATGGGGGCTTTGATAGTGTGGGGTACCGACTTCCAAAAATCCGAGTCCGATGGTGACGAACAAAATCTATAAATAAAGAAACAGAGAAAGCGGAATAAGCAATTTATGCTTAGTAAGTTTGAGCAAGAAATTCCAACACAACAAAAGCATAGCATTCATAAAGCTAACGAATAATTTCATATGCACAAATTCTCAATATCCTACTCATTTCACATTCCAACCCCTATGTTCATACATAAGGGATCATCTTAGCCAAATACGGAAACTTATTACTCGACTGAGCTAATATTATTGAAGGAATCAACTAATTCAAGCACATATGAACATACCTCATTGCTGGAATTTTTCAAGCGTATTAACTGAAAATTTTACAGCAAGATCGCTCATTCTCGAATCACGTACCTTGAATTTAACCGGATATAACGACTCGTTCAAATGCCTTCGGACGAAGCCCGGTTATAGTGACTTCATACGAATGCCTTCGGACTTAACCGGGTTTAGTAACTTGCACAAATGCCTTGGGCTTAGCCGATTTATTAACTTCGCATACGAATTCCTTGGATCCTAGTCGGATATAGTCACTTAGCACAAAGCCTTGGGACTTAGCCTGGACATCATTCGAATAACCGAGCACAATTATCAATAAATTATGACACATTCAGTATTTCATTTTCATTAGCAAAACTCAAACACAAGGCACTTTTCACACTTGCAATTTCGGCTCAATAGCCACACACAAAGAGCATGATTTTAATTTGCTTTAAACATGATCTAATCAATTCGAATTTAAGCTCTATTACTCAAGAACTTACCTAGGATGTCGTCGAGCGATTTCAATGTCTATTCGACCACTTTTTCCTTCCCTTTGTCGGATCTAGTTCCCTTTGCTCTTGAGCTTAATTTAACAAATAAATCGATTTAATCATTTGAGCATCGAAAGAGGAATACAAGGTACTTAGCCAATATATATACTCATTAGGCATCAAAGTCGCATGTGTGCGAAATCATGAATCGAACTCAACACATTAGTTAATATTCCTCTTAGCGAATTTTCTAAGCCAAGAATAGGCATCAATATGCTTGCCTCTAACCGAATGCATGCACACCAATTTCCCCTCATGTGGCTGAATATGCATGTCCATGTTGAGGCCAATTATACACTTAATACCACACAAAAACAGCATACATTTTACTAACTAACGCATTACATATCGTAGATCAATACACATCTCTCATTTACTTCATAACTGAAACATCATCACAAGCAAATATACACCTTGAAATAGTATATATGTCATACCAATACATCATGTACAAACATATATACATATATATATGCTAGAGCCGAATCTCAAGTTGATTGTAACTAAACATGAACATAATTTCAAAACACAAATCTTACTTTCCATGCAATGAGCATAAATCACTCTTTTGGATGTACCATGGCCGAATACATCACAACACCATAATTTTGGTCATGATTAAACAAAGAACTTAATGTCTTACTCAAAAATACTAAAAAGAAAGTCCAAGAGCCATCAATCCACCATCACATATATCATTAGCAAGCTTCATATTTAACATGAAATGGCATTAACACAAAATCCACCTTGGCCAAATACCATCCCCATGATATAACAAAGGTTTGAACCATGGGCTAACAAGAGCATCAAGCTATCAACTAAAAACATACATGAATCTCATGGCACAACCTCAAACATACCTTAATCTTGATGCAAGTATAGCCAAACCTCTTCCTAATCCTCTTCCAAACCAAGCATGAAGCAAAATTCCTCCTTCCCTCTAGTATTTTCGGTCAAGAGAGAATGAAAAATGGATGAACAAATTTTTTCTTTTCTCTTCCTCAATACACTGAGCAATGGGGCATGCATGAGACCATTTTTTTTCCATTTCTTTATTACCCATGCTCATTAATTTATTTTTTCACCCATGATTCACCAACAAAACATGTCTATGACATGTTTTGCCCATATTCTTTGTCATGGCCGCCATCACTTGTAAAAGAGGGTATTTGACATGCAAGGCCATTGTTTTGCATGCATGCTTTAATTAGTCATCACACATTCCCCATCATACTTTCAAAGTTTTCTACTCGGTCCTTTCTAGTGAAATTCACATTTATAACTCTAAATTAAAGCATCAAAAATGTCACACATGAGTTAACACATATTATAGGCATCAAAATAAATATCAAATTATTTTTATGCCTCGGTTTTTGTGGTCCCAAAACCACATTCCGACTAGGGTAAATTTAAGGCTGTCACAAAAGCATTTAACACATAAATATAACAATGCATTATTTACATACGAACTGACCTAGGTACAAAAATAGTAGAATTTGACCTAATCGTCAAACATTTTATTTTTTCCCCGATCTAGGTCCAAACCTTGTTTCTCTTGATCTATAATTGCAAATTTAACTCATTTACTATTCACATTGTTCAATTCAGTCCAGAAAAATAATATTATGGAAAAATTACATTTTTGCCCCTAATATTTCACATTTTTATAATTTAGTCCCTAGGCTCGTAAAAAGAAATGTATTCAATTTCTTCAAAACCCAAGCCTAGCTGAACCATTTTCATACTGATACCAGCCCACATTTTCCATTTAATCTCACTTTTACTACTTATTTTTAAAACTTTTACAAATAGGTCTTTTTTTTACGTTTTTACTGAAAATCACTTAGCAAAAGTTGTTTATCTAACACCAAACATGCATTTTTTTACCATTAGACATCAAAATACACAAATATCTATCATGGGTAAAAATTTAGACTTTGATTATTAAATAAGTGGTAGAAATAGATAGATCGGGTTACAATGACTTCAAAAATGTAAAGAGCATTAAAAACTGGGCAAGAATGGACTTACAATCAAGCTTGGAAGATGAAAAACCCTAGCTAAGTCTTCCTTAGAGATATTCGGCCATGGGAGAAGAAGATGGACAAGATTTTTGCTTTAGTTTGCTTATTAATTCATTTATTAACCAAATGACCAAAATGCCCATAACTTGAAACATAAAAATTCTCTTACTTCATGTTCATTTTTCTCCACTAATTTAACAAATGGTTTAATTACCTTCTAAGGACGTCTAATTTAAAATCTCATAGAAAATAAACACCTTTAGCATATAGAACTCAAGTTTTTCACTTTTTGCAATTTAGTCCTTTTTGTTAAATTGAGTGCTCAAACGTGAAAAGTTTTTAATGAAATTTTCACAGAATCATTCCATAAAACTGTAGACCATAAAAATATAAGAAAAATAATTTTTTCTACATCAAATTGTGGTCCCGAAACCAGTGTTCCAACTAAACCCAAAATCGGGCTGTTACAACTCTCCCTCTTTAGGGATTTTCGTCCTCGAAAATCTTACTAGAAAATAGGTTTGGGTATTGTTTTCTCATAGTTTCCTCGGGTTCCCACGTAGCCTCTTCGACCCCATGCCATTGCCATAAAACTTTCACTATGGCTATACTTTTATTTCTCAATTGTTTGAATTCACGAGCTAAGATTTTGATCGGTTCTTCTTCATAAGTCATATTAGGTCGAATCTCAACTTCTGTCGGAGAAATCACGTGTGAGGGATCAGAAAAATATCGTCACAACATCGACACATGAAACACATTATGAATCCTTTCTAACTCTGTCGGTAAAGCAAACCGATATGCCACTAGCCCTATTCTCTCAATAATATCATATGACCTAATAAAATGTGGACTTAACATGCCTTTGCTATTTGTGTACAAGAGGAGTTAAAGATACAACATTTAGATCTGCGGCTCGTACACCTACCAGAGCCTATGCTATTTGTGTACAAGAGGAGGCTTCATCCCCAAATGTCATCCCTGGTACATTCACTCTTTATGATACTAATGTAATTGCATTGATTGATCTTGGCTCTACTCATTCTTATGTGTGTGAGACATTAGTATTCAGTAAGACTTTACCTGTTGAGTCTACTGAGTTTGTAATTAGAGTGTCAAAACCCTTAGGCCGGTGTGTTATGGTTGACAAAGTGTGTAAGAATTTCCCTTGATGGTTCGAGATTCGTGTTTTTCGGCTAATTTGATGCTATTTCCATTTGATGAGTTCGACATAATTTTGGGTATGGACTGGTTAACCTTGCATGATGCTGTTGTAAACTGTAAAAGGAAGACCATTGATTTACGATGCCAGAATGATAGGATTATTCGGATTGAATCTAATGATCTGAATGGATTACCAACAGTGATTTCTTCGATGCTATTGCAGAAATATGTGAGAAAAGGGTGTAAAGTTTATTTTGCCTACGTGCTTGATAGTAAAGTGGCTGAAAGAAACATTGAATCAGTACTAGTTGTATGTGAGTGTCCAAATGTGTTTCCTAAAGAATTACCGGGTTTGCCACCTGTTTGGAAGGTAGAGTTTGGTATTGAGTTAATGCCTGAAACGACTCCGATATCCATAGCGCCATACAGAATGGCACCTACAAAATTAAAAGAATTGAAAGCTCAGTTGCAAGAGTTGATAGATAGAGGTTTCACACGATCGAGTTTCTCACCTTGGGGTGCACCAGTGTTGTTTGTGAAAAGAAGGACGGAACTATGAAAATGTATATTGATAGGCCGCTCAATAAGGTGACTATAAAGAATAAGTATCTGTTGCCACAGACTGATGATTTGTTTGATTAACTGAAAGGGGCTACAGTGTTCTCGAAGATAGATTTGAGATCAAGCTACTATCGATTCTTGAGTTAAAGACTCCGACGTGCCAAAGGCGCTTTTGAACGAGGTATGGACATTAT
>NW_026440376.1:2500-7500 GCF_025698485.1 Gossypium arboreum
TCTTAGTGAAAGACTGGTTGTTATCTCATGTTTGCTTTTCGTGAAAAATACCAATTGAAGTGGAGGGTTTCTTCAAACAACAAGGAGCTGGGTCAACTATTCAATCAAATGATATTGAGCACATCTCTTCTCGAGGCAAGTGGGCTATTTCTTTTGCAAATTGTGCTCAATTTCATATGTAGCAATTCAAGATCTCTTCGTTAGTTGGGGAAGAATCCACACGAATCAGATTTTTGAGGAACATATCGAGAGAATTGGTTGGTTAGACAATGTGGTTGGTAAACGGGGATCGATTTTGCTTAGGTACGGAATGTCGTCAAATATTCAATATGATTCCACAAGATCTAGTTTCGTTCAAGTAACGGATTCTCGCCAATTGAAAGGATCTTCTGATCAATCCAGAGATCGTTTCGATTCCATTAGTAATGAGGATTCGGAATATCACACATTGATCAATCAAGAGATTCAACAACTAAAGAAAGATCGATTCTTTGGGATCCTTCCTTTCTTCAAACGGAACGAACGGAGATAGAATCAGACCGATTCCTAAGTGCCTTTCTGGATATTCCTCAATGTCGGCTATTCACGGAACGTGAAGCGGATGAATAATCATCTGCTTCGGAAGAAATCGAAAATTTCTTAGGAATCCTACAAGATCCATTCGTTCTTTTCTCTGATAGATGGTCAGAACTTCATCTGGGTTCGAACCCTACTGAGAGGTCACTAGAGATCAGAAATTGTTGAAGAAAGAACAAGATGTTTCTTTTGTCCCTTCCAGGCGATCGGAAAATAAAGATAGTTAATATATTCAAGATAATTACGTATTTACAAAATACCGTCTCAATTCATCCTATTTCATCAGATCCGGGATGTGATATGGTTCCGAAGGACTGGGCAGTTCAATAAGATTTCATTCTTGAACAAAATCCATTTTTGATTTATTTCATCTATTCATGACCAGAACAGGAGGGATACGTTACACCACGATTTTGAATCAGAAGAGATTTCAAGAAATGGCAGATCTATTCACTCTATCAATAACAAAGCCGGATCTGGTGTATTATAAAGGTTTGCCTTTTCTATTGATTCTACGGTTGGATCAAAACAATTCTTGAATGAATTATTCAACTCAGGGATGAATCGAAAAGAAATCTTTATCAGCTCTACCTCCTATTTTATGAAGAAAATGAATCTTTTTATCGAAGGATCAGAAAAAATGGGTCCGGATCTCCTGCGGGAATGATTTGGAAGATCCAAAAAAAATAGTGGTATTTGCTAGCAACAACATAATGGAGCAGTCAATCAAGATAGATTGATCCGAAATCTGATTCAAATCAATATAGCACCTATGGGTACATAAATGTATTGAATCGATTCATTAAAAGAATCGATCGATCGCAACTTCGAATATGGAATTCAAAGGGATCAAATAGGAAATGATACTCTGAATCATTAGAACTATAATGAAATATACGATCAACCAACATTTATCGAATTTGAAAAAGAGTCAGAAGAAATGGTTCGATCCTCTTATTTTGATTTCTCGGACCGAGAGATCCATGAATCAGGATCCTAATGCATATAGATACAAATGGTCCAATGGGAGCAAGAATTTCCAGGAGCATTTGGAACATTTCGTTCTGAGCAGAAGAGCCGTTTTCAAGTAGTGTTCGATCGATTACGTATTAATCAATATTCGATTGATTGGTCTGGGGTTATCGACAAAAAGATTTGTCTAAGTCACTTCGTTTCTTTTTGTCCAAGTTACTTCTTTTGTCAAGTTGCTTCTCTTTTTGTCTAACTCACTTCCTTTTTTTCTTTGTGAGTTTCAAGAATCCCCATTCATAGGTCTAGATCATCTATGAATTGAAAGGTCGAATGATCAACTTTGCAATCAGTTGTTAGAATCAATAGGTCTTCAAATCGTTCATTTGAAAAAATTGAAACCTTTCTTATTGGATGATCATAATACTTCTCAAAACCGAAATTCTTGATCAATGGAGGAACAATATCACCATTTTGGTCAATAAGATACCAAAGTGGATGATTGACTCATTCCATACTAGAAATAATCATGGAAATCTTTTGATAACATGGATTCCTATTTCTCAATGATATCCCGATCAAGACAATTGGCTGATCCGTGAAACCATTTCATAGAGTTCATTGATATCTTCTTTTTATAAAGCAAATCGACTTCGATTCTTGAATAATCCACATCACTTCTGCTTCTATTGTAACAGATTCCTTTTATGTGGAAAAGGCCGTATCAATAATTATGATTTTACGTATGGACAATTCCTCAATATCTTGTTCATTCACCAACAAATATTTTCTTTGTGCGGTGGTAAAAAAAACATGCTTTTGGGAGAGATACTATTTCACCTTCACCAATCAGTCGCAGGTATCTAACATATTCATATCTAATGATTTTCCACAAAGTGGTGACGAAAGGTATAACTTGTACAAATCTTTCCAGTTTGCAATTCGATCCGATCCATTAGTTCGTAGGCTATTTACTCGATTGCAGACATTTCTGAACACCTCTAACAGAGGACAAATAGTCAATTTTGAAAGAACTTGTCAACCTCTTTCAGATGTGATCCATCTGATTCAGAAGAACTTGCATCAGTATCTCAATTTCAATTCAAACATGGGTTTGATTCACACTCCATGTTCTGAAATATTTACCATCGAAAAGCGGAAAAACAGGTCTTTGTCTAAAGAAATGCGTTGAGAAAGGGTGGATGTATAGAACCTTTCAACGAGATAGTGCTTTTCAACTCTCTCAAAACGGAATCTATTCCAAACATATATACCATGGTTCCTTACTTCGACAGGGTACAAATATCTAAATTTGATATTTTGAATACTTTTCAGACCTATTGCCGATACTAAGTAGCAGTCAAAAATTTGTATCCATTTTTCATGATATTATGCATGGATCAGATATATCATGGCGAATTCTTCAGAAAAAATTGTGTCTTCCACAATGGAATCTGATAAGTGAGATTTCAGTAAAGTGTTTACATAATTTTCTTCTGTCCGAAGAAATGATTCATCGAAATAATGAGTCACCATTGATATCGACACATCAGAGATCGCCAAATGTTCAGGGTTCCTCTATTCAATCCTTTTCCTTCTTCTTGTTGCTGGATATCTCGTTCGTACACATCTTCTCTTTGTTTGAGCCTATAGTGAGTTACAGACAGAGTTCGAAAGGTCAAATCTTTGATGATTCCATCATACATGATTGAGTTGAAAACTTCTGGATGGTATCCTACATCTGAACTGAATTCTTTCTGGTTAAAGAATCTCTTTCTAGTTGCTCTGGAACAATTAGGAATTCTCTAGAAGAAATACGGGGTTCTGCTTTTGGCGGCAACATGCTGTATGGTGGTGGTCCCTTATGGGGTCAAATCAATACGTTCTAAGAGAAATATTTGAATATCAATCTCATCGATATCATCGATCTCATAAGTATCATACCAAATCCATCAATCGAATCATTTTTCGAAATACGAGACATCTAAGTCATACAAGTAAAGATCTATTCATTGATAAGAAAAAGAAAAAACGTGAGCGGTGATTGGATTGATGAAAATAGAATCCTGGGTCGCGAACGGTGATTCGATTGATGATAAAGAAAGAATTCTTGGTTCAGTTCTCCACCTTAACGACAGAAAAAGTTGATCAAATTCTATTGAGTCTGACTCATAGTGATCATTTATCAAAGAATGACTCTGGTTATCAAATGATTGAACAACCGGGACCAATTTACTTACGATACTTGTTGACATTCATAAAAGTATCTAATGAATTATGAGTTCAATACATCCTGTTGCTTGAAAGCGGATATTCCTTGCTCATTATCAGACAATCACTTATTCACAAACTTCGTGTGGGGCTAATAGTTTTCATTTCCGTCTCGTGGAAAACCCTTTTCGCTCCGCTTAGCCTATCTCCCTCTAGGGTATTTTAGTGATAGGTTCTATAGGAACCGGACGATCCTATTGTTCAAATACCTAGCGACAAACTCCTATGTTCCTTTCATTACAGTATTTCTGAACAAGTTCCTGGATAACAAGCTTAAAGGTTTTCTTATTGATGATATCGATATTGATGATAGTGACGATATTGATGCTGGTGACGATATTGATGCTAGTGACGCTATTGATGATAGTGACGCTTTGATCGTGACCTTGATACGGAGCTGGAGCTTCTAACTATGAATGCGTTAACTATGGATATGATGTCGGAAATAGACCGATTTTATATCACCTTCAATTCGAACTAGCAAAGCAATGTCTCCTTGCATAATATGGATTCAAACATTCATGATCTGGATGTGAATGAGGCGAATTACTTATCCCTCGGTCTATTAGTGAACTATCTCTCAAGGATTGTGAAGATGTTCCACTAGAAATATTCTTGTTATTGCTTCGACTCATATTCCCAAAAAGTGGATCCACTCTAATAGCCCCGAATAAATTAAATACATGTATTAAGATACAGGCTTCTTATTCCACAACAACAACCTTTTCCTCTTTCATATACTAAGTTTCACTTGGAAAGAAAATGTTCCCATACTAATGGATTCGGGTCCATAACCGTGGGTTCCAATGCACGAGATCTTGTAGCACTTACTGAGGCCCTATCGATTAGTATTACAGAGAAATCAATTATAGACACTAATACAATTAGATCTGCTCTTCATAGACAAACTTGGGATTTGCGATCCCAGGTAAGATCAGTTCAGGATCATGGGATCCTTTTCTATCAGATAGGAAGGCTGTTGTACAAAATGTGCTTCTAAATGGTACTTAGATCCTATATCTATCTATATGAAGAAGAAATCATGTAACGAGGATTCTTATTTGTACAAATGGTACTTCGAGCTTGGACGAGCATGAAGAAATTAACGATACTTCTTTATCTTTTGAGTTGTTCTGCCGGATCGGTCGCTCAAGACCTTTGGTCTCTACGGACCCGATGAAAAA
>NW_026440376.1:25000-26497 GCF_025698485.1 Gossypium arboreum
TTCCTCCTATGAATCAATATTATTACATTCAATTCCTTACTGATACCCCCAAAGAATCCAATTGGATCCAAATTGACGGGTTAGTGTGAGCTTATCCATGCGGTTATGCACTCTTCGAATAGGAATCCATTTTCTGAAAGATCCTGGCTTTCGTGCTTTGGTGAGTCTCGAGATCCTTTCGACGACCTATGTTGTGTTGAAGGGATATCTATATGATCCGATCGATTGCGTAAAGCCCGCGGTAGCAACGGAACCGGAAAGTATACAGAAAAAGACAGTTCTTTTCTTTCTATTATATAGTATTTCTATTCTATTTTTCTATCTATTAGTATTAGAGTATTAGATTAGTATTCTATTCTGTAGTATTAGATTAGTATTAGTTAGATTAGATTAGTATTAGTTAGTGATCCCGGCTCAGTGAGTCCTTTCTTCCGTGATTAACTGTTGGCGCCAGTCCTAGTCCTACATTCCATTTTGTCTCTGTGGACCGAGGAAGGGCTCAGCAGGAGAAAGTTGTACCATGAGGAGAAGCAAGGGTCAACCTCTTTCAAATATACAACATGGATTCTGGCAATGCAATGGAGTTGGGCTTTCATGCGGATCCGAATGAATCATCTTTTCACGGAGGTAAATCCTTGCCCGCTAGGCAGAGGATAAGTTACAAATTCTGTTTCAGTAGGACATGTATTTCTACTATGAAATTCATAAATGAAGTAATTAATCATGAAGTTACCATTATCCTGTTTGTAGTGACGAATCTGTATGTGTTCCTAAGAAAAGAAAAGAAATTTGTCAAAATTTAGGGGTCTTAAAGGTCGTTGAAACATAAGAACTCTTGAATGGAACTGGAAAGAGATGTAACTCAGTTCCTTCGGAAATGTAAGATCTTTGGCGCAAGAAGAAGGCTGATCCGTATCATCTTAACGGTTCTGATTTCTCTATTTTTTAAAACCGCTTCTCTACGTATCGAATAGAACATGCTGAGGCAAACCTTCTTCAAAACCTGCTTGATTTAGATCAGGAGAATCGTACGGTTTGTGAAACCATGTATATGGCTCGAATCCGTAGTCAATCCTATTTCCGATAGGAGCAGTTGACAATTGAATCAACTTTTCCATTATTTTCGTATCCGTAATGAGTGCGAAAGGAAAGCCTGGCTCAAAGTTGTTCAAGAATAGTGGCGTTGTTGGGTTTCTCGATCCTTTGACTTAGGATTAGTCAGTTCTATTTCTTGATGGGGCAGGGAGGGATATAACTCAGCGGTAGAGTGTCACCTTGACGTGGTGGAAGTCATCAGTTCGAGCCTGATTATCCTAAACCCAATGTGAGTTTTCTATTTTGCCTTGCCCCCGCCGTGATCGAATAAGAATGGATAAGAGGCTCGTGGGATTGACGTGAGGGGTAGGGATGGCTATATTTCTGGAGCGAACTCAGGCGAATATGAAGCGCATGGATACAAGTTATGCCTTGGAATGAAAGACAATTCCGAACCGGCTT
>NW_026440377.1:0-61519 GCF_025698485.1 Gossypium arboreum
GACATAGCCGGTTAGGGTAACCCGCACCAAGGCCAGCAGGACTTTACCGGATATCACGATTTGCACAAATGCCTTGGTCTTAGCCGGATTTAACAACTTACACGAATGCCTTGGTCTTAGCCGGATATAGCTACTAGCACAATTGCCTTGGTCTTAACCGGATATAAATTTCAGCATAATTGTCTTGAGGCTTAGCCGGATATCATTCAATTTCTCATGCACACATACATCAATAATCATTGGACATACATATTTCATTTTCGTTACTAAGGCTCAAACACAATTATAATCATTAGCATATTCGCCTTGGGACTTAGCCCGGTGGAATTCAAATACTCATACACACATGATCAATAATCATACACATCCATGTTTCATCTTACATAATTCAAGTAAGATCACTTCTTGAGGACTTACCTCGGATGTTGTCGAACGGCTTTTTCGGCTATTCGATCACCTTTTTCCTTCCCCTTGTCCAATTGTGGCCCTCTTAGCTCTTGAGCTAATTCAAACAAATTCAATTTATTAAAACCTCATTGTGCTTGCTTATGGCGAATATGACAAGGATTTTAAATGGTCATATGGCCACTCTTTAGCTTGAATACACAATGGTCATGCACATTTTATACTACATCAAGCAATTCAATACAATTTATTTGAGCATCAAGGAAATGCTAAGGCCTTCAATAGGCTACCCAAGGCGAATATTCATGTACATGTTGAGGCCAATTATGCATAATACCTCACAAAAACAGCATGCATTTTACTAGTTAATGCTTTGCATATTGTGGCTCAAAACTTATAATATAGCATCAAGCACTTATATGTGTGCTAGGCGAATTGGGCTTGAAATTTCATAATTATTCTTCAACATCTTCTTCTTTAAACCAACTTATTCATCACTTACTTCATAGCCAAAACATCATGTGCAAACATATATATACAATATGAGCATGGCGAATTTTCAAGGTGTCCATAGCCATCCAAAAATACAAATTTTAACTAACATGCAAGAAGCATGAACCATGCTCATGAATGGCGAATATGACAATCATGCTCCTTTTCAACTTCAATCATGATAAATCAAAAGAAGGCTCAAAATCTTGCTCAAGAGTAGACAATCCATCATTGCATGCATCATCATCAAGCTTCACACTTAGCATGCAATGGCTTTATCACCATAACAACTTTGGCCAAATACCATTTCCATGGCTTAACAAAGATTTGAGCCATGGCTAACATACACATCAAGTTAGCAACCAAAACATGCATGAAACTCCTAACACAACCTCATACATACCTTAATCTTGATGCAAACTTGGCCAAATCTCCTTCTAGATCTCTTCCAAACCAAGCATGAAGCAAAAATCCTCCTTCTTCCTTAGTTTTGGCTCAAAGAAAGGATGAACAAAATTTTTTTCTTTCCTTCTCTACAACTCACGGCAATGGGGATTACCACACTCACACACATTTTTTTTTCATTTTTTATCACCCATACACCTTTGTTTATTATTTCACCCTAATGCACCAACAAAACATGTTTCATGACATGTTTAGCCCATCCTCCTTGTCATGGCCGGCCACCACCTATAAAGGGGGAATTTGACATACAAGTCCATTATTTTGCATGCATGCTTTAATTAGTCATCACACATTTCCTATCATACTTTCAAAGTTCATTACTAAGTCCTTTCTTGTGGAATTCACCCTTATAACACTAAATCAATCATCATAAAATGTCATACATGAGCACACACATATTATAGGCATCAAAATAAATTTTAATTATTTTTTATGCCTCGGTTTTGTAGTCCCGAGACCACCTTCCGACTAGGGTCAATTTTGGGCTGTCACAACTCTCCCCACTTAAGAAATTTTCGTCCCGAAAATCTTACCGTAAATAGGTTTGGATATCGGTCTTTCATAGAGTTCTCGGTCTCCCAAGTAGCTTCTTCTATCCGTGCTTGAGCCATAACACTTTTACTAGCGGAACCCGCTTGTTTCACAACTCTTTCACTTCTCGTGATAGGATACTGAATCGGTTCTTCCTCATAACTCATATTAGCTTGAATTTCAATTTCGATGGACTAATCACGTGCGATGGATCGGATCTATAGCGTCGAAGCATCGAAGCGTGAAAGACATCGTGAACCTTTTCGAGTTTAGGGGCAAAGTCAAACGATATGCCACTTGGATCGACTCGCTTCGGATATCTCATATGGCCCAACAAACCTCGGGCTCAACTTGCCCTTACGGCCGAATCGAGTATCTTTTTCCAAGCGATACCTTGAGGAACACTTTATCACCCACGATACCGATATTCTTACGCTTCAGATCGCGTCGACTTACGACGATCGGAGGTTATCTTGAGACTTTCACGGATTACTTTCACTTCTGTTCAGCATCCCTAATCAAATCCACCCGAAAATCTTGCTTTCACCGAGCTCGGTCCAAAACAATGGTGTACGGCATTTACGACCGTACAAGGCCTCGTAGGGTGCCATTTTAATACTTGATTGAAAGTTGTTGTTGTGGCGAATTCAATCAACGGCAAATACCGTTCCCATGAACCACTAAACTCGAGGACGCAACATCTTAACATATCCTCAAGTATCTGAATTATCCGCTTTCGGATTGACCATCGGTTTGAGGGTGAAAAGCGGTCTTGAAATGCAACTTGGTACCCAAAGCTTCTTGCAACTTTTCCAAAATCGCGAGGTAAATCTCGGATCTCTATCGACACGATGGAAATAGGCACCCCATGTAATCTCACAATCGAGAAGCGTACAATTCCGCTAATTTGTCCATTGAAAATCCGTGCGACGGGGACAAAGTGGGCGACTTAGTCAATCGATCTACCACGACCCAAACCGCATCCTTCTTACTTTCGACAATGGCGGTCCGGATACAAAGTCCATTGTGACTCGATCCCATTTCCACGGGTATTGTGATTGGTGAAGTAATCCTGAAGGCACTGATGTTCCGCTTTCACTTGTTGACATATTAAACATCTTGAAACAAAGTCGGAGATGTCTCGCTTCATACCATGCCACCAAAACCGGCGTTTCAAATCATTGTACATCTTCGTACTCCCGGGTGGATTGCCATTCGGCTACAATGGGCTTCATTTGAATTATCGAAATGAGTTCCGAATTCTTTGGGACACACCGACGACTTTTGAACCTCAAACAATCGTCATCGTCGATTTGAAACTCCGAGTCCAACGTCTTTGTCGCAGATTTAAGTCTCTTTGGGTCATCAAATATTTGAGACTTTTGTGATCCGAGTATACATGGCACCTTTCATCAAATAAGTAATGTCGCCAAATCTTTAAGGCGAATACGATGGCGGCCAGCTCGAGATCATGAGTCGGATAATTTTTCTCATGTGGCTTTAATTGCCTCGACGCATAGGCCACAACTCGACCTTCTTGCATTAATACGCAACCTAACCCAAGTAGAGAGGCGTCGCTATAGATGACAAACTCCTTGCGGACTCGGGTTGCACTAGAATTGGGGCTTCATCAAATAAGTTTTCAGATTGATCGAAACCTTTTGGCATTTCTCTGTCCATTCGAACTTAACGTCCTTTTGGAGTAAGCCGTCATCGGCGTGGCTATCGTTGAAAGCCTTTTACAAATCGTCGGTAATAACCTAAGCAAGCCCCAAAAACTCGAACCTCAGTAATATTTCTGGAGGCTTCCAATTAAGTATGGCTGAAATTTTATTGGAATCGACTCGAATACCGATGCAGAATACCACATGACCCAAGAAGCTAACCTCTCTTAACCGAACTCACACTTTGAACTTAGCATATAATTGCTTGTCCGTAAAATTTGCAGCACTAACCAGTAGGTGTTCAGCATGTTCGGTCTCATTTCTTGAATAGACCAAGATGTCATCAATGAACACGACTACTGAATCGATCCAAATATGGTCTAAAGATCCGATTCATTAAATCCATAAATACCGCAGGGCATTAGTGAGCCCAAACGGCATCACTAGGAACTCATAGTGACCATATCTCGATTCAGAAGGCGGTCTTGGGCACGTCCAGAATCTCGGATTCGCAATTGATAGTAGCCCGATCTCAAATCTATTTTCGAGAACACCGAGGCTCCCTTTGATTGATCGAACAAGTCGTCAATACGTGGCAAGCGGATATTTGTTCTTTATCGTCGCTTTATTAAGGCGGCGATAGTCGATGCACAACCGCATGGTTCCATCCTTCTTTTCACGAACAACACCGGCGCACCCTAAGGCGAATAACTCGGCGAGCAAAACCTCTATCCACCAATTCTTGCAATCGAGCTTCCAACTCCTTTAATTCCGTTGGTGCCATACGATGCAGACTATCGAAATTGGAGTGGCACGGTACCAATTGATGCCAAATTCTATTTCCCGAGCAGGTGGTAAACCCGCAATTCTTGTGGAAAACATCGGGTATTCACAAACCACGGAGCGCAGATTAGGGTTTCTTTTACGATTTCTTGTCATCGAGCACGTCGCCGTGTACGCCGCACTCTTTTCTTACATATTTTGGGCCAACATTGCGATATTACGGTGGCAACCCTTTAAGTCCGTAGACTTAACCCGAATTATCTCGTTATTCGCGCACCTCAAATCGATAGTCTTGCTTTTGCAATTTACGACCGCATCGTGCATGGTCAACCCATCCAAACCAAGAATAACGTCGAATTCATCGAACGGCAAAAGCATCAAGTCCGCCGGGAAACAAGAACCTCGGAACACTAGGAGACTTTTCTTGCACACTTTGTTGACAAGCACGTAATGACCCAAGGGGTTTGACACCCGAATTACAAACTCAGTAGACTCAATAGGCAAAGTCTTACTGGATGCTAAGGTTTCACATATATAAGATTGAGTAGAACCAGGGTCAATCAACGCAATCACTTTAGTATTGAAAAGGGTGAAAGCACCGGTAATGACATCTGGAGAGGCAGCATCCTCGCGTGCGCGTATGGCATAAGTCCTCGCAGGAGCACGAGCCTCAGATCTGATGGTAGCATCTCTAGATCCTCTCTGACCGCCACTGACATTGCCCATATTTCTAGGTGGCCTACCTCGAGCAGTGGTAGCACCCGAGTTTCCACTCTGACTCACATTCTGTTCAAGCTTCCTCGGGCAATCCTTCCTAAAGTGGTCGGCCGATCCACACTTATAGCAGGAGTGATCACGAAACCAACAGCTCCCCGAATGCCATTTGCCACAATGTTGACACTCCGCCTCTCTCGTGATCATTTCCCTGTGGCGATCGAAGTGACTCGTGTGGTCACGGGGTCGATCGCGTCCTCGTCTAAAAAGCCCAAAGCGCCTCTAGACCAGTTCACATCATCTCGAAATCTCTTGATTGCCTGTTGAAGAGACTTTCCGAGGACCTCTTCGAATTCTCCAGTTCCCACATCGACTTTTGTTTCTCCTTTCTAAGCTCTTCGACTTTACAAGCTTGCTCAACAAGTACTCGATCTCGTATTTCGAGAATGCCAACGAACATCCTTATATCATCATTCAGCCCATCCTCGAAGCATTTACACATAATAGCTTGGACGAAATGCATTCTCGTGTATCGGCTAAGCCTCACAAATTTTCGTTCATAGTCGGTAAGACATAGAACCTTGCTTAAGATCAAGAAATTCCCAAGTCACTTGCTCTCTAGGTACCACAGTCGAGTACTCCACCAATAGTAGGTGGAATCACGTAGCAAGGAGATGGTACACTTTAAGCATTCATCGGTGTACAAGATAGCTCATCGAGCACCCGGATAGTGTTGTCCAACCGAAATTCAGCTCGTTCGGCATCATCATCATCCGTAGCTTTAAATTCGGTGGCCCCATGTTTTGAATCCTATCATTGGGGCTTACTTGACCTTATTTGGTCGATTCTGGGAGGTATTGTAGGTCTTGCGGGGTTGCATTTGTCGGGAATGGAGGTCGTGGGACAGCCGTGTTAGTTCGAATGTATTGATTAAACCATTCGTTCATCACACTATAAAAGGCTTGCCTAGCCTCATCATTCGGATTGCTGGCCATAGGTTGAGAGTCCCGGTGCTGTCCCTTGTGCGGGAGCAAGCGCCACACTCTCCACATCATCAGCTATTGCTCGGTTGGGATCGGGACCCATTGCTATAAACAAACTCAAAGTCAAATTGTCAGAAATCACCACACTATCGATTCATCATTAAATGGCATGTATAGCTAGACCCCAAACACCTCACGGTAGTCCTAGAATCGACTAAACCGTGGCTCGATACCATAAAATTGTAACACCCGAACCCGAGACCATTGCCGGTGTCGGACACGAGGGGTTAACAAGCCAAGTTCACATGGTTTGGCCACCAAATTGACATTTCCAGTCAGGCTGGAAGACTGCATCACCGTCGCCTTAAAAATCATATCTCGAGTTTCAAAACTCGGAAACTGGTTTCGTAAATTTTCCCTGAATTTAGACTCATATATCCATCCATGGATTTATTTCTAGAATTTTTGGATGGGCCAATTGGTACAGTTTATTAGTTAAAGTCACCCATGTTACAGGGATCGACTGCTCTGACCTTCGCGCGGTATAACTTTAATATCTCTCTGTACAGGGCTTTAATGCTGGTGTCGTTTGTTTCTAATGAAACTAGACTCAAAATGGAATCTGTACATATAAGGTATGTCGCCTAATTCTTTCTGGATAATTTATAGTAAATTTTTAAAGTTGCGACAGGGAACCCAGAAACCGTTCTGGCCCTGTCTCACAATAGCATTAATATCTCTTAACATGTAACTCCTATGACCATTTCGTTTCTTCCATATGAAAATAGACTCATCAAGGTTCATTTACATAGCTTATTCACTATTTAATTCCATTTCTACGAATTTTGGTGATTTTTCACATTCACGTCACTGCAGCTGGCAGCATCTGTTTTTAAGGTAGGTCTTACCTATTTGGTAGTCTCCATGAACCAACTAGTCTTTGCCATACATAGGTTCATATATGATCATTTTAACCATGCCAATGGCTGATCATATGACCAACATTCCCATTTCAAGCCATAGCCACATCATGACACCAAATATATACATACAAACCACAATTATTCTAAGTTCATGTTCCCTTTTCGAGCCATTTTCGCATGGCCGTACATACTTACATCACCACATATTTAACAAACAAGGGGTAGTCCTATACATGCCATTTCAAGTTCAACCAAGAATTTATACCAAAATGGGGGCTTGATAGTGTGGATGACTTGACTTCAACGATCCCGAATCCGATTGCTATCGGCGAAATCTAGAAAACGAGAGCCAAAGCGTGGAGTAAGCATTTTATGCTTAGTAAGTCTCAAGGAATATAATCAACTCTAATTACAGCAATACATTCACATGGTTAAATGCATCATTTCATTAATGCGCATTCACATAATCATACTTACTTTACCATCCCAACTCTTATGTTCATACACAAATAACGGCTTCATTAAGGCCGATAACTCGCTCCATCATAGGAGCGGATATTCCTCACGCTCTTACTCCTAGCGCGCATAAGCACACACCGCACTTACCTTATCATTGGGAAATTTCACAAGTGCATTAGCTGAAATTTTCCAGCAAGCTCATAATTTTCAAATCACATACCTTGAGTTTATCCGGATGTCGGTACTCGTTCAATCGCCTTGGGACATAGCCGGTTAGGGTAACCCGCACCAAGGCCAGCGGGACTTTACCCGGATATCACGATTTGCACAAATGCCTTCGGGTCTTAGCCGGATTTAACAACTTGCACGAATGCCTTGGTCTTAGCCGGATATAGCTACTAGCACAATTGCCTTGGTCTTAACCGGATATAAATTTCAGCATAATTGTCTTCGGGCTTAGCCGGATATCATTCAATTTCTCATGCACACATACATCAATAATCATTGGACATACATATTTCATTTTCGTTACTAAGGCTCAAACACAATTATAATCATTAGCATATTCGCCCGGGACTTAGCCCGGTGGAATTCAAATACTCATACACACATGATCAATAATCATACACATCCATGTTTCATCTTACATAATTCAAGTAAGATCACTTCTTGAGGACTTACCTCGGATGTTGTCGAGCGGCTTTTTCGGCTATTCGATCACCTTTTTCCTTCCCTTGTCCAATTGTGGCCCTCTTAGCTCTTGAGCTAATTCAAACAAATTCAATTTATTAAAACCTCATTGTGCTTGCTTATGGCGAATATGACAAGGATTTTAAATGGTCATATGGCCACTCTTTAGCTTGAATACACAATGGTCATGCACATTTTATACTACATCAAGCAATTCAATACAATTTATTTGAGCATCAAGGAAATGCTAAGGCCTTCAATAGGCTACCCAAGGCCGAATATTCATGTACATGTTGAGGCCAATTATGCACTTAATACCTCACAAAACAGCATGCATTTTACTAGTTAATGCTTTGCATATTGTGGCTCAAAACTTATAATATAGCATCAAGCACTTATATGTGTGCTAGGCGAATTGGGCTTGAAATTTCATAATTATTCTTCAACATCTTCTTCTTTAAACCAACTTATTCATCACTTACTTCATAGCCAAAACATCATGTGCAAACATATATATACAATATGAGCATGGCGAATTTTCAAGGTGTCCATAGCCATCCAAAATACAAATTTTAACTAACATGCAAGAAGCATGAACCATGCTCATGAATGGCGAATATGACAATCATGCTCCTTTTCAACTTCAATCATGATAAATCAAAAGAAGGCTCAAAATCTTGCTCAAGAGTAGACAATCCATCATTGCATGCATCATCATCAAGCTTCACACTTAGCATGCAATGGCTTTATCACCATAACAACTTTGGCCAAATACCATTTCCATGGCTTAACAAAGATTTGAGCCATGGCTAACATGCACATCAAGTTAGCAACCAAAACATGCATGAAACTCCTAACACAACCTCATACATACCTTAATCTTGATGCAAACTTGGCCAAATCTCCTTCTAGATCTCTTCCAAACCAAGCATGAAGCAAAAATCCTCCTTCTTCCTTAGTTTTGGCTCAAAGAAAGGATGAACAAAATTTTTTTTCTTTCCTTCTCTACAACTCACGGCAATGGGGGGGATTACCACACTCACACACATTTTTTTCATTTTTTATCACCCATACACCTTTGTTTATTATTTCACCCTAATGCACCAACAAAACATGTTTCATGACATGTTTAGCCCATCCTCCCTTGTCATGGCCGGCCACCACCTATAAAAGGGGGAATTTGACATGCAAGTCCATTATTTTGCATGCATGCTTTAATTAGTCATCACACATTTCCCTATCATACTTTCAAAGTTCATTACTAAGTCCTTTCTTGTGGAATTCACCCTTATAACACTAAATCAATCATCATAAAATGTCATACATGAGCACACACATATTATAGGCATCAAAATTAAATTTTAATTATTTTTATGCCTCGGTTTTGTGGTCCCGAGACCACCTTCCGACTAGGGTCAATTTTGGGCTGTCACATTTTCCCTACTAAAAAGGATCAATTTATATAAAACTAAATCCTTTTCATTATTAAGGAAATACCTACGAGAGTTATAAAATGAAAAGTCATTTGTTGTTTGAATTTCACTCTCTAATAGAATTTTTCATTTTCCAAGCTCATTACTTATTCCCTAAAAGCTTTTATTCATATTTGATGTAAAATTGGGCGGAAGCGCTTACTCCTAAAAATTTAACGTAGAACGAAGAAGGCAATAACCGAATTGGAGTCCCATGATAAAGACATAATTCGACTTAATATCGAACGTAAAATATTGTTGATGAATTAATTTTGAATGTCAATCATTTAGTTGCCACTTTCCATTTTACAAATATGATAAGTGCGATAAAAATTTTAACAAGAACAAGGTTATAAGATTTTACGCTTTGCATAATTATTTCTACATTGTGGCACAAACATATCTTTGTTAGGGAATCGGTATAGCTCATTCAATTTTGAGATGCACGTGAATTTTAACCATAGAAAATAAGATGGCACGCATAACAAATATGTGTGCCTATCATGTAAGTGTACTATATCCCATATTGCTTTTTCCATATGTGTTTTCTCCATATTACCGTCTAGTTGTTTGTTTGGAGTGGATGTAATAGTTCAATCCTAGTTTCAACGCAGGAAAACACATGTGCGACACAATCATCTTAATTGAACCTTATTTAAGTGATCCATTTAATGCCATTTAAGAATTATAAAGGGAAGTATAAATGTGTGTCTTTGAATTAATATTTAGATTTGTAGTAACATAAATTAATGCTAATTAAACTGAAATATTGAATGTTATAATTAAATAGAAATATTGAATGTTTTCTTTTATTGTAACGTATTCTAGTCTAATGCAGTTATAACACTTCCTATAAATGCCAGTCTTTTCCCCTGCAAATCTCATTCGAAATTAATTTTACGAACCAAGTTTAACTAGTAACATCAGATTCGCACAGCATGGCAAGCCTTAATGTTTATTTCGTACTAGTGGTTTTATTTTTAACTTGTGGGGCAGTAATGGCTACGAAGGAGAACGACCAGATTATTAAGGAAAATAATTGTGAAACTAAAATGGGTTTTCCCTGTGTTCTAGAAGCTTTCACGAGTATTTTCAATACAGGGAGTATTTCTAACAAGTGTTACTGCGAACTTGTTGTGTTGGGAAATGTTTGCCACTCAGCATTAGTAAAGAGGACTCTTGAAAATACTCTATTCAAAGACCTAAAGCCAGCGACAATTATAGCTAAGAGCATTCAGACATGGAATAATTGCCTTGCATTGATCGATTCACCATCTCCGTCTACTTAAGGACATAGGATTGCTAAAGCTAAAAAACGGTTACCAGACGTAAAGGGCCAAAATTGTTCTTTTGTCTTTATTTTTGATATTGTTCAGAAAGCTTCATTAAAATGTGTCATTAAATTTAAAGCCTACTTAAATTATATTTAGTTGTACGAAAATTAAATGGTTCTATAGAAGCCATTACTTAATACACAATGATTTTATACATGCCATTATTTCTAATTTTATAGCACCGGAACACGAAAACCATCTCAAATCAAGCACTACATATTGTTTCAGATTATTTAAATTGACACAAATATCATTATTATAAACATTAAGTTCATGTCAATAATGTGGAATTGGAATGTTCTAGCGTGGTGTGAAATTGAAACAACCACGATTCGTTGAAAGCCTTTATACAATTTAAGTTCACATTGGCTTTGATGGAAAAATGCCTTGACTTCTTGAAGTTTTGAAAAGACACATATCGTGCCACGAAATATCTTCCAAAGGATGTGCATTGTAATTTGTAATAGTTCCTTGCCTATGGACTCATTTGTTTCATTTTCCATTTTCGCTCCTTTGATACTAATCTTATAGTTATGGCCACTTTCGTTTCCGTAGAGGAGAGGCAATCGCGGAATCCACGTCAAAAATGATGTAACGATTCAAAGTCTTAATTTGATTTCCTTATTCTTCTTCCTTTAAATTACTTGTTTTTATCGAGATTGAGAATGAAACTCCAAATATGTCGGCGACGTACGCCCCACATTTTCCCTACTAAAAAAGGATCAATTTATATAAAAACTAAATCCTTTTCATTATTTGGGAAATACCTACGAGAGTTATAAAAATTAAAAGTCATTTGTTGTTTCCAATTTCACTCTCTAATAGAATTTTTCATTTTCCAAGCTCTTTTACTTATTCCCCTAAAAGCTTTTATTCATATTTCAGTAAAATTGGGCCAGAACGCTTACTCCTAAAAATTTAACGTAGAACGAAGAAGGCAATAACCGAATTGGAGTCCCATGATAAAGACATAATTCGACTTAATATCAGAACGTAAAATATTGTTGATGAATTAATTTTGAATGTCAATCATTTAGTTGCCACTTTCCATTTTACAAATATGATAAGTGCGATAAAATTTTTTTAACAAGAACAAGGTTATAAGATTTTACGCTTTGCATAATTATTTCTACATTGTGGCACATACATATCAACGTTAGGGAACCGGTATAGCTCATTCAATTTTGAGATGCATGTGAATTTTTAACCATCGAAAATAAGATGGCACATAACAAATATGTGTGCCTGTCATGCAAGTGTACTATATCCCATATTGCTTTTTCCATATGTTTTTCTCCATATTACTGTCTAGTTGTTTGTTTGGAGTGGACGTAATAGTTCAATCCTAGTTTCAACGCAGGAAAACACATGTACGACAAAATCATCTTTATTGAACCTTATTTAAGTGATCCATTTAATGCCATTTAAGAATTATAAAGGGAAGTATAAATGTGTGTCTTTGAATTAATATTTAGATTTGTAGTAATAAAAATTAATGCTAATTAAACTGAAATATTGAATGTTATAATTAAATAGAAATATTGAATGTTTTCTTTTATTGTAACGTATTCTAGTCTAATGCAGTTATAACACTTCCTATAAATGCTAGTTTTTTCCCTGCAAATCTCGTTCGAAATTAATTTTACGAACCAAGTTTACCTAGTAACACCAGATTCGCACAGCATGGCAAGCCTTAATGTTTATTTCGTACTAGTGGTTTTATTTTTAACTTGTGGGGCGAGAATGGCTACGAAGGAGAACGACCAGATTATTAAGGAAAATAATTGTGAAACTAAAATGGGTTTTCCTGTGTTCTAGAAGCTTTCACGAGTATTTTCAATACAGGAGTATTTCTAACAAGTGTTACTGGCGAACTTGTTGTGTTGGGAAAAGTTTGCCACTCAAAGCATTAGTAAAGAGGACTCTTGAAAATCCTTTATTCAAAGACCTAAACCCAGCGACAATTATAGCTAAGAGCATTCAGACATGGAATAATTGCCTTGCATTGATCGATTCACCATCTCCGTCTGCTTAAGGACATAGGATTGATAAAGCTAAAAAACGGTTACCAGACGTAAAGGGCCAAAATTGTTCTTTTGTCTTTATTTTTATATTGTTCAAAGCTTCATTAAAATGTGTCATTAAATTTAAAGCCTACTTAAATTATATTTAGTTGTACGGAAATTAAATGGTTCTATAGAAGCCATTACTTAATACACAATGATTTTAAACATGCCATTATTTTTAATTTTATAGCACCAAACAAGAGAACCATCTCAAATCGAGAACTACATATTGTTTCACATTGTTTAAATTGACACAAATATCATTATTATAAACATGAAGTTCATGTCAATAATATGGAATTGGAATGTTCTAGCGTGGTGTGAAATTGAAACAACCACGATTCCTTGAAAGCCTTTATACAATTTAAGTTCACATTGGCTTTGATGGAAAAATGCCTTGACTTCTTGAAGTTTTGAAAAGACGCATATCGTGCCATGAAATATCCTGCAAAGGACGCGTAATCGTGATTTGTAATAGTTCCTTGTCTATGGACTCATTTGTTTCATTTTCATTTTCCTCCTTCGATACTAATCTAATAGTTATGGCCACTTTCGTTTTAGAGGAGAGGCAATCTCGAAATCCACGTCAAAAATGATGTAACGATCCAAAGTCTTAACTTGATTTCCTTATTATTCTTCCTTTAAACTACTTGTTTTATCAAGATCGAGAATGAAACTCGAAATATGTCATGACGTCGCCTCACATTTTCCCTACTAAAAAGGATTAATTTATATAAAACTAAATCCTATTCATTATTTGGAAAATACCTACGAGAGTTATAAAAATGAAACGTCATTTGTTGTTTCCAATTTCACTCTCTAATAGAATTTTTCATTTTCCAAGCTCTGTCACTTATTCCACTAAAAGCTTTCAATCATATCTCAGAAAATTTGGGCCAGAACACTTGCACCTAAAAATTTAACGTTGAACGAAGAAGACAATAACCGAATTGGAGTCCCACGATAAAGACATACATCGACTTAATATCAGAACATGAAATATTGTTGATGAATTAATTTTGAATGTCAATAATTTAGTTTCCATTTTACATTTTACAAATATGATAAGTGTCATAAAAACTTTGTAACAACAACAAGGTTATAATATTTTACGCTTTGCATAATTATTTCTACATTGTGGCACAAACATATCACTGTTAGGGGAATCTGATATAGCTCATTAAATTTTGAGATGCACGTGAATTTTTAACCATCAACATAACATGTGCATACACAACTTCAAAAAATTAGAAAAATAGAATGGCACGCATAACGAATATGTGTGCCTATCATGCAAGTGTACTATATCCCATATTGCTTTTTCCATATGTTTTTTCCCCATATTACCTTCTAGATGTTTGTTTGGAGTGGACGTAATAGTTCAATCCTAGTTTCAACGCAGAAAAACACATGTACGACATAATCATCTTTATTGAACCTTATTTAAGTGATCCGTTTAGTGCCATTTAAGAATTGTAAAGGGAAGTATAAATGTGTGTCTTTGAATTAATATTTAGATTCGTAGTAATAAAAATTAATGCTAATTAAACTGAAATATTGAATGTCATAATTAAATAGAAATATTGAATGTTTTCTTTTATTGTAACGTATTCTAGTCTAATGTGGTTATAACACTTCCTATAAGTGCCGCTTTTTTCCCGCAAATCTCGTTCAAATTAATTTTACTGAACCAAGTTTAACTTGTAACATCGATTCGCACAAACATGGCAAGCCTTAATGTTTATTCCGTACTAGTGGTTTTATTTTTAACTTGTGGTGCAGTAATGGCTACGAAGGAGA
Organism: Gossypium arboreum; assembly: GCF_025698485.1. NCBI lineage: Eukaryota > Viridiplantae > Streptophyta > Magnoliopsida > Malvales > Malvaceae > Gossypium > Gossypium arboreum. Next base: position 14,782 of record NW_026440377.1, read on the forward strand.
ATGACCAGATTATTAAGGAAAATAATTGAGAAACTAAAATTGGTTTGCCCTGTGTTCTAGAAGCTTTCACGAGTATTTTCAATACAGGGAGTATTTCTAACAAGTGTTGCGGCGAACTTGTTGTGTTGGGAAAAGTTTGCCACTCAGCATTAGTAAAGAGGACTCTTGCAAATCCTCTATTCAAAAACCTAAACCGAACGACAATTATAGCTAAGAGCATTCAGACATGGAATAATTGCCTTGCATTGATCGATTCACCATCTCCGTCTGCTTAAGGATATAGGATTGCTAAAGCTACAAAACGGTTACTGCACGTAAAGGGCCAAAATTGTTCTTTTGTCTTTATTTTTAATATTGTTCAAAGCTTCATTAAAAGGTGTCATTAAATTTAAAGCCTACTTAAATTATATTTAGTTGTACGAATTTAAATGGTTCTATAGAAGCCATTACTTAACAAACAATGATTTTATACATGCCATTATTTTTAATTTTATAGCACCGAACACGATAACCATCTCAAATAGAGCACTACATATTGTTTCACATTGTTTAAATTGACACAAATATCATTATTATAAAAATTAAGCTCATGTCAATAATGTGGAATTGGAATGTTCTAGCGTGGTGTGGCCCGAAACAACCTCGATTCCTTGAAAGCCTTTATGGAATTTAAATTCACATTGCCTTTGATGGAAAAAATGCCCTGACTTCTCGAAGTTTTGAAAAGACACATATCGTGCCACGAAATATCCTCCAAAGGACGCGCACTGTAATTTGTAATAGTTCATTGTCTATGGACTCATTTGTTTCATTTTCCATTTTCGCTCCTTCGATACTAATCTAATAGTTATGACCACTTTCGTTTCCGTAGAGGAGAGGCAATCTCGAAATCCACGTCGAAAATGATGTAACGATTCAAAGTCTTAACTTGATTTCCTTATTATTCTTCCTTTAAATTACTTGTTTTTATCAAGATCGAGAATGAAACTCCAAATATGTCGACGACGTGCGCCTCACATTTTCCCTACTAAAAAGGGATCAATTTATATAAAAACTAAATCCTATTCATTATTTGGAAAATACCTACGAGAGTTATAACAATGAAACGTCATTTGTTGCTTCCAATTTCACTCTCTAATAGAATTTTTCATTTTCCAAGCTCTGTCACTTATTCCACTAAAAGCTTTCAATCATATCTCAGAAAATTTGGGCCAGAACACTTGCACCTAAAAATTTAACGTTGAACGAAGAAGACAATAACCGAATTGGAGTCCCACGATAAAGACATACATCGACTTAATATCAGAACGTGAAATATTGTTGATGAATTAATTTTGAATGTCAATCATTTAGTTTCCATTTTACATTTTACAAATATGATAAGTGTCATAAAAACTTTGTAACAACAACAATGTTATAATATTTTACGCTTTGCATAATTATTTCTACATTGTGGCACAAACATATCACTATTAGGGGAATCTAGTATAGCTCATTAAATTTTGAGATGCACGTGAAATTTTAACTATCAACATAACATGTGCATACACAACTTCAAAAAATTAGAAAAATAGAATGGCACGCATAACGAATATGTGTGCCTGTCATGCAAGTGTACTATATCCCATATTGCTTTTTCCATATGTTTTTTCCCCATATTACCTTCTAGATGTTTGTTTGGAGTGGACGTAATAGTTCAATCCTAGTTTCAACACAGAAAAACACATGTACGACATAATCATCTTTATTGAACCTTATTTAAGTGATCCGTTTAGTGCCATTTAAGAATTGTAAAGGGAAGTATAATTGTGTGTCTTTAAATTAATATTTAGATTTGTGGTAATAAAAATTAATGCTAATTAAACTGAAATATTGAATGTTATAATTAAATAGAAATATTGAATGTTTTCTTTTATTCTAACGTATTCTAGTCTAATGCGGTTATAACACTTCCTATAAATGCCAGTTTTTTCCCCGGCAAATCTCGTTCGAAATTAATTTTACGAACCAAGTTTAACTTGTAACATCAGATTCGCACAGCATGGCAAGCCTTAATGTTTATTTCGTACTAGTGGTTTTATTTTTAACTTGTGGTGCAGTAATGGCTACGAAGGAGAACGACCAGATTATTAAGCAAAATAATTGTGAAACTAAAATGGGTTTGCCCTGTGTTCTAGAAGCTTTCACGAGTATTTTCAATACAGGGAGTATTTCTAACAAGTGTTGCGGCGAACTTGTTGTGTTGGGAAAAGTTTGCCACTCAGCATTAGTAAAGAGGACTCTTGAAAATCCTCTATTCAAAGACCTAAAGCCAGCGACAATTATAGCTAAGAGCATTCAGACATGGAATAATTGCCTTGCATTGATCGATTCACCATCTCCGTCTGCTTAAGGATATAGGATTGCTAAAGCTACAAAATGGTTACCAGACGTAAAGGGCCAAAATTGTTCTTTTGTCTTTATTTTTAATATAGTTCCGGTTTTATACATGCCATTATTTTTAATTTTATAGCACCGGAACACGATAACCATCTCAAATCGAGCACTACATATTGTTTCACATTGTTTAAATTGACACAAATATCATTATTATAAAAATTAAGTTCATGTCAATAATGTGGAATTGGAATGTTCTAGCGTGGTGTGAAATTGAAACAACCACGATTCGTTGAAAGCCTTTATACAATTTAAGTTCACATTGGCTTTGATGGAAAAATGCCTTGACTTCCTAAAGTTTTGAAAAGACACATATCGTGCCACGAAATATCCTCCAAAGGACGTGCACTGTAATTTGTAATAGTTCCTTGCCTATGGACTCATTTGTTTCATTTTCCATTTTCGCTCCTTCGATACTAATCTAATAGTTATGGCCACTTTCGTTTTCGAGAGGAGAGGCAATCTAGAAATCCACGTCAAAAATGATGTAACAATTCAAAGTCTTAATTTGATTTCCTTGTTCTTCTTCCTTTAAATTACTTGTTTTATCAAGATCGAGAATGAAACTCCAAATATGTCATGACGACGCCCACATTTTCCCTACTAAAAAGGATCAATTTATATAAAAACTAAATCCTTTTCATTATTTGGGAAATACCTACGAGAGTTATAAAATGAAAAGTCATTTGTTGTTTCCAATTTCACTCTCTAATAGAATTTTTCATTTTCCAAGCTCTGATACTTCTTCCCCTAAAAGCTTTTATTCATATTTCAGTAAAATTGGGCGTAACGCTTACTCCTAAAAATTTAACGAGAACGAAGAAGGCAATAACTGAATTGGAGTCCCATGATAAAGACATAATTCGACTTAATATCAGAACGTAAAATATTGTTGATGAATTAATTTTGAATGTCAATCATTTAGTTGCCATTTTCCATTTTACAAATATGATAAGTGCGATAAAAACTTTTTAACAACAACAAGGTTATAAGATTTTACGCTTTGCATAATTATTTCTACATTCGCACATACATATCTTTGTTAGGGAATCGGTATAGCTCATTCAATTTTGAGATGCACGTGAATTTTAACCATAGAAAATAGGATGGCACGATAACAAATATGTGTGCCTGTCATGCAAGTGTACTATATCCCATATTGCTTTTCCATATGTTTTTCTCCATATTAAGGTCTAGTTGTTTGTTTGGAGTGGACGTAATAGTTCAATCCTAGTTTCAACGCAGAAAACACATGTACGACACAATCATCTTTATTGAACCTTATTTAAGTGATCCGTTTAATGCCATTTAAGAATTATAAAGGGAAGTATAAATGTGTGTCTTTGAATTAATATTTAGATTTGTAGTAATAAAATTAATGCTAATTAAACTGAAATATTGAATGTTATAATTAAATAGAATTATTGAATGTTTTCTTTTATTGTAATGTATTCTAGTCTAATGCAGTTATAACACTTCCTATAAATGCTCAGTATTTTCCCCGCAAATCTCGTTCAAATTAATTTTACGAACCAAGTTTAACTAGTAACATCAGATTCGCACAGCATGGCAAGCCTTAATGTTTATTTCGTACTAGTGGTTTTATTTTTAACTTGTGGGGCAGTAATGGCTACGAAGGAGAACGACCAGATTATTAAGGAAAATAATTGTGAAACTAAAATGGGTTTGCCCTGTGTTCTAGAAGCTTTCACGAGTATTTTCAATACAGGGAGTATTTCTAACAAGTGTTGCGGCGAACTTGTTGTGTTGGGAAAAGTTTGCCACTCAGCATTAGTAAAGAGGACTCTTGAAAATCCTCTATTCAAAGACCTAAACCCAGTGACAATTATAGCTAAGAGCATTCAGACATGGAATAATTTCCTTGCATTGATCGATTCACCATCTCCGTCTGCTTAAGGATATAGGATTGCTAAAGCTAAAAAACGATTACCAGACGTAAAGGGCCAAAATTGTTCTTTTGTCTTTATTTTTGATATCGTTCTGAAAGCTTCATTAAAATGTGTCATTAAATTTAAAGCCTACTTAAATTATATTTAGTTGTACGGAAATTAAATGGTTCTATAGAAGCCATTACTTAATACACAATGATTTTATACATGCCATTATTTTTAATTTTATAGCACCAAAACTCGATAACCATCTCAAATCGAGCACTACATATTGTTTCACATTGTTTAAATTGACACAAATATCATTATTACAAACATTAAGTTCATGTCAATTGTCGAAACCATTTTTAAATAGTGTTTTGGAAAATGAGAATCGACTTTAAGAAAAACGAAAGCGGGAGTCGCCACCAATATTTTTAGGTGTGATTGGATCATCTTATAAAATGTTTTGTTTTAAAACGTTAATTTTGGTCTACGAAAGTCGAGAAAACGGATTTAGGAGTCGGTTACGTACGAGGAAGGGTTAGCACCCTCGTAACGCCCAAAAATTGGTACCTAATTGATTATCAAGTGCCTTTAATGTCGGAAATTTGAAAGTTTTAAGATGCAAACCTCTTTTAATTAGAATGTCTCAATTTTGGAAATTAATGCTCACTTATTTTAAACGAGTCAAAACATTACATCTAGTAAGTTAGGACGCAACATTTTAAAACCTTCGAAATTAAGCTCGTCTTTCGAAAATTTCTATCTCGAAACAACAAAACGCCATATCCAGTAAGTTAGGACACTATGTTTTGAAATCTCGAAATAATTGTTTATGTTTTGAAAACTCAAAATGACTTAGAAGGGTGCTTGACTATTTGAATTCAACGAGAAAAGTCGCAACCCAGTAAGTTAGGGCACTACCTTTCTCGAAGTTTCCAAACATCAAGCATTGCCTTTTATTTTTTTTTAAAAAAAACTTTGGAATATTATTTTAAATGACGTTTTAGGATGACATATTAATGCATCATGAAGCATAGATGTACAAAATATTCTAACATTTCCATACAAACATAAATAGTATCATTAAGACAAAACTAAATAACATGAACATACTTTTAATGAAAAAAATCATACTAGGGTAAATATAAGATAATAAACAAATAAAAATATGAGTAAACTAAAAGAAAAACATAATCCATGCAAAAATTATACAACAATATATATCATAAAATAGCATATAAAAGAAATAATTAAACATGGCATATAAAAAAATGAAACTATGCCCAAATAAGATAAATGACACACACTAAAAAATGAATAAATAGAACATTTACAAATTATAAAAATATAATGCAATAGTTCAAAATACATGAAATGATAATATAATATATATACATGCATAGAAAATATATATTTGAAAATAAACTATATAAAAGGTTAAATATTATAATATATAAAATACATAATCAAATGTATAAAAGATAGGAATAAATATACATATTTGAAAAATGAAGAAATTAAAATAAAAAAAAGGGTTGAAAAACTAAGATAGACGAAGAATAAAATAAGAACAAACCACAGAGAGTAAGAACGTAAGAGGGAGAGAAATTTGAGTGAATGCTCTCAAGAATTCTTATTGCTTCCCAAAACTCAAGTGATTTACAATGAAGAGAGAGGCCTCTATTTATAGTTGAGCCTCCCCAAATCCAACGGTACAGATCAATTACATCAACGGTTAAGATTAAAGGATATCTACAAATTAAATCTTCAAGATTACAAGATAATATCTTCAAGATTGCATATCATATCAAAGATTGCATATCATATCTAAGATTGTATCATATCTAAGATTGCATATCATATCTAAGATTGCATATCATATCTAAGATTGCATATCCTTAAAGATTATATTTCCATATGAGTCAAGCTTATAGATGGACCTCAAATCTTTTCAAGTAATAGGCCATTCCAATTGGGCCAAATTATATGTTTGTAATTTTGTACTGGACTTGAACTTTGTTTTATTTTTATTTTTTGGGGGTTTATTATTTTAAATACTGAAATGGGCCGGGCAAAAATGGGCTATTACATCAATAATGTGGAATTGGAATGTTCTAGCATGGTGTGAAATTGAAACAACCACGATTCCTTGAAAGCCTTTATACAATTTAAATTCACATTGCCTTTGATGGAAAAATGCCTTGACTTCTTGAAGTTTTGAAAAGACACATATCGTGCCAAGAAATATCCTCCAAAGGACGTGTACTGTAATTTGTAATAGTTCCTTGCCTATGGACTCATTTGTTTCATTTTCCATTTTCGCTCCTTCGATACTAATCTAATAGTTATGGCCACTTTCGTTTCCGTAGAGGAGAGGCAATCTCGAAATCCACGTCAAAAATGATGTAACGATTCAAAGTCTTTACTTGATTTCCTTATTCTTTTTCCTTTAAATTGCTTGTTTTTATCAAGATCGAGAATGAAACTCCAAATATGTCGGCGACGTACGCCCCACATTTTCCCTACTAAAAAAGGATCAATATATATAAAAACTAAATCCTTTTCAATATTTGGGAAATACCTACGAGAGTTATAAAAATGAAAAGTCATTTGTTGTTTCCAATTTCACTTTCTAATAGAATTTTTCATTTTCCAAGCTCTGTTACTTATTCCCCTAAAAGCTTTTATTCATATTTCAGTAAAATTGGGCCAGAATGCTTGCACCAAAAAATTTAACGTAAAACGAAGAAGGCAATAACCGAATTGGAGTCCCATGATAAAGACATAATTCGACTTAATATCAAAACGTAAAATATTGTTGATGAATTAATTTTGAATTTCAATCGTTTAGTTGCCATTTTCCATTTTACAAATGTGATAAGTGTGATAAAAACTTTTTAACAACAACAAGGTTATAAGATTTTACACTTTGCATAATTATTTCTACATTGTGGCACATACATATCTTTGTTAGGGAATCGGTATAGCTCATTCAATTTTGAGATGCACGTGAATTTTTAACCATCAACATAACATGTGCATACACAACTTCAAAAAATTAGAAAAATAGGATGGCACGCATAACAAATATGTGTGCTTGTCATGCAAGTGCACTGTATCCCATATTGCTTTTTCCATATGTTTTTTCTCCATATTACCATCTAAGTGTTTGTTTGGAGTGGACGTAATAGTTCAATCCTAGTTTCAACGCAGGAAAATACATGTACGACATAATCATCTTTATTGAACCTTATTTAAGTGATCCGTTTAATTCCATTTAAGAATTATAAAGGGAAGTATAAATGTGTGTCTTTGATTTAATATTTAGATTTGTAGTAATAAAATTAATGCTAATTAAACTGAAATATTGAATGTTATAATTAAATAGAAAGATTGAATGTTTTCTTTTATTGTAAAGTATTCTAATCTAATGCGGTTATAACACTTCCTATAAATGCCAATTTTTCCCTTGCAAATCTTGTTCAAAATTAATTTTACGAACCAAGTTTAACTTGTAACATCAGATTCGCACAGCATGGCAAGCCTTAATGTTTATTTCGTACTAGTGGTTTTATTTTTAACTTGTGGGGCAATAATGGCTACGAAAGAGAAACGACCAGATTATTAAGGAAAATAATTGTGAAACTAAAATGGGTTTGCCCTGTGTTCTAGAAGCTTTCACAGTATTTTCAATACAGGAGTATTTTTAACAAGTCTTTTGGCGAACTTGTTGTGTTGGGAAAAGTTTGCCACTCAAGCATTAGTAAAGAGGACTCTTGAAAATCCTCTATTCAAAGACCTAAACCCAATGACAATTATAGCTAAGAGCATTCAGACATGGAATAATTGCCTTGCATTGATTGATTCACCATCTCAAATGCGCTTAAGTATATAGGATTGCTAAAGCTAAAAAGCGGTTACTGGGCGTAAAGGGCCAAAATTGTTCTTTTGTCTTTATTTTTGATATTGTTCAAAGCTTCATTAAAATGTGTCATTAAATTTAAAGCCTACTTAAATTATATTTAGTTGTACGGAAATTAAATGGTTCTATAGAAGCCATTACTTAATACACAATGATTTTATACATGCCATTATTTTTAATTTTATAGCACCGGAACACGAGAACCTTCTCAAATCGAGCACTACATATTGTTTCACATTGTTTAAATTGACACAAATATCATTATTATAAGCATTAAGTTCATGTCAATAATGTGGAATTGGAATGTTCTAGCGTGGTGTGAAATTGAAACAACCACGATTCATTGAAAGCCTTTATACAATTTAAATTCACATTGGCTTTGATGGAAAAATGCCTTGACTTCTTGAAGTTTTGAAAAGACACATATCGTGCCACGAAATATCCTCCAAAGGACGTGGACTGTAATTTGTAATAGTTCCTTGCCTATGGACTCATTTGTTTCATTTTCCATCTTCGCTCCTTCGATACTAATCTAATAGTTATGGCTACTTTCGTTTCCGTAGAGGAGAGGCAATCTCGGAATCCACGTCGAAAATGATGTAACGATTCAAAGTCTTAACTTGATTTCCTTATTCTTCTTCCTTTAAATTACTTGTTTTTATTAAGATCGAGAATAAAACTCCAAATATGTCAACGACGTATGCCCCACATTTTCCCTACTAAAAAAGGATCAATTTATATAAAAACTAAATCCGTTTCATTATTTGGGAAATACCTACGAGAGTTATAAAAATGAAAAGTCATTTGTTGTTTCCAATTTCACTCTCTAATAGAATTTTTCATTTTCCAAGCTCTGTTACTTATTCCCCTAAAAGCTTTTATTCATATTTCAGTAAAATTGGGCCAGAATGATTACACCTAAAAATTTAACGTAGAACGATGAAGAAAATAACCGAATTGGAGTCCCATGATAAAGACATAATTCGAATTAATATCATAACGTGAAATATTGTTGATGAATTAATTTTGAATGTCAATCATTTAGTTGCCATTTTCCATTTTACAAATATGATAAGTGCGATAAAAACTTTTTAACAACAACAAGGTTATAAGATTTTACACTTTGCATAATTATTTCTACATTGTGGCACATAAATATCACTGTTAGGGGAATCTGGTAAGGCTCATTCAATTTTGAGATGCACGTGAATTTTTAACCATCAACATAACATGTGCATACACAACTTCAAAAAATTAGAAAAATAGGATGGCACGCATAACAAATATGTGTGCTTGTCATGCAAGTGCACTGTATCCCATATTGCTTTTTCCATATGTTTTTTCTCCATATTACCATCTAAGTGTTTGTTTGGAGTGGACGTAATAGTTCAATCCTAGTTTCAACGCAGGAAAATACATGCACGACATAATCATCTTTATTGAACCTTATTTAAGTGATCCGTTTAATTCCATTTAAGAATTATAAAGGAAGTATAAATGTGTGTCTTTGATTTAATATATAGATTTGTAGTAATAAAATTAATGCTAATTAAACTGAAATATTGAATGTTATAATTAAATAGAAAGATTGAATGTTTTCTTTTATTGTAAAGTATTCTAATCTAATGCGGTTATAACACTTCCTATAAATGCCAATTTTTCCCTTGCAAATCTTGTTCAAAATTAATTTTCTGAACCAAGTTTAACTTGTAACATCGATTCGCACATGACATGGCAAGCCTTAATGTTTATTTCGTACTAGTGGTTTTATTTTTAACTTGTGGCTAATAATGGCTACGAAAGAGAACGACCAGATTATTAAGGAAAATAATTGTGAAACTAAAATGGGTTTGCCACTGTGTTCTAGAAGCTTTCACGAGTATTTTCAATACAGGAGTATTTTTAACAAGTGTCATGCGAACTTGTTGTGTTGGGAAAAGTTTGCCACTCGGCATTAGTAAAGAGGACTCTTGAAAATCCTCTATTCAAAGACCTAAACCAATGACAATTATAGCTAAGAGCATTCGGACATGGAATAATTGCCTTGCATTGATCGATTCACCATCTCCGTCTGCTTAAGTATATAGGATTGCTAAAGCTAAAAAACGGTTACCAGACGTAAAGGGCCAAAATTGTTCTTTTGTCTTTATTTTTGATATTGTTCAAAGCTTCATTAAAATGTGTCATTAAATTTAAAGCCTACTTAAATTATATTTAGTTGTACGGAAATTAAATGGTTCTATAGAAGCCATTACTTAATACACAATGATTTTATACATGCCATTATTTTTAATTTTATAGCACCGGAACACGAGAACCTTCTCAAATCGAGCACTACATATTGTTTCACATTGTTTAAATTGACACAAATATCATTATTATAAGCATTAAGTTCATGTCAATAATGTGGAATTGGAATGTTCTAGCGTGGTGTGAAATTGAAACAACCACGATTCATTGAAAGCCTTTATACAATTTAAATTCACATTGGCTTTGATGGAAAAATGCCTTGACTTCTTGAAGTTTTGAAAAGACACATATCGTGCCACGAAATATCCTCCAAAGGACGTGGACTGTAATTTGTAATAGTTCCTTGCCTATGGACTCATTTGTTTCATTTTCCATCTTCGCTCCTTCGATACTAATCTAATAGTTATGGCCACTTTCGTTTCCGTAGAGGAGAGGCAATCTCGGAATCCACGTCGAAAATGATGTAACGATTCAAAGTCTTAACTTGATTTCCTTATTCTTCTTCCTTTAAATTACTTGTTTTTATCAAGATCGAGAATAAAACTCCAAATATGTCAACGACGACGCCCACATTTTCCCTACTAAAAAGGATCAATTTATATAAAAACTAAATCCGTTTCATTATTTGGGAAATACCTACGAGAGTTATAAAATGAAAAGTCATTTGTTGTTTCCAATTTCACTCTCTAATAGAATTTTTCATTTTCCAAGCTCTATTACTTATTCCCCTAAAAGCTTTTATTCATATTTCAAATAAAATTGGGCCAGAATGATTACACCTAAAAATTTAACGTAGAACGATGAAGAAAATAACCGAATTGGAGTCCCATGATAAAGACATAATTCAATTAATATCATAACGTGAAATATTGTTGATGAATTAATTTTGAATGTCAATCATTTAGTTGCCATTTTCCATTTTACAAATATGATAAGTGCGATAAAACTTTTTAACAACAACAAGGTTATAAGATTTTACACTTTGCATAATTATTTCTACATTGTGGCACATAAATATCCTTTGTTAGGGAATCTGGTATAGCTCATTCAATTTTGAGATGCACGTGAATTTTAACCATCAACATAACATGTGCATACACAACTTCAAAAACTAGAAAATAGGATGGCACGCATAACAAATATTTGTGCTGTCATGGAAGTGTACTATATCCAATATTGCTTTTTCCATATGTTTTTCTCCATATTACCGTCTAGGTGTTTGTTTGGAGTGGACGTAATAGTTCAATCCTAGTTTCAACGCAGAAAATACATGTACGACATAATCATCTTTATTGAACCTTATTTAAGTGATCCGTCTAATGCCATTTAAGAATTATAAAGGGAAGTATAAATGTGTGTCTTTGAATTATTATTTAGATTTGTAGTAATAAAAATTAGTGCAAATTAAACTGAAATATTGAATGTTATAATTAAATAGAAATATTGAATGTTTTCTTTTATTGTAACGTATTCTAGTCTAATGCGGTTATAACACTTCCTATAAATGCCAATTTTTTCCAATGCAAATCTCGTTCGAAATTAATTTTACGAACCAAGTTTAACTTGTAACATCAGATTCGCACAGTATGGCAAGCCTTAATGTTTATTTCGTACTAGTGGTTTTATTTTAACTTGTGGGGCAGTAATGGCTACGAAGGAGAACGACCAGATTATTAAGGAAAATAATTGTGAAACTAAAATGGGTTTGCCCTATGTTCTAGAAGCTTTCACGAGTATTTTCAATACAGGGAGTATTTCTAACAAGTGTTGCGGCGAACTTGTTGTGTTGGGAAAAGTTTGCCACTCAGCATTAGTAAAGAGGACTCTTGAAAATCCTCTATTCAAAGACCTAAACCCAGCGACAATTATAGCTAAGAGCATTCAGACATGGAATAATTGCCTTGCATTGATCGATTCACCATCTCCGTCTGCTTAAGTATATAGGATTGCTAAAGCTAAAAAACGGTTACCAGACGTAAAGGGCCAAAATTGTTCTTTTGTCTTTATTTTTGATATTGTTCCGAAAGCTTCATTAAAATGTGTCATTAAATTTAAAGCCTACTTAAATTATATTTAGTTGTACGGAAATTAAATGGTTCTATAGAAGCCGTTACTTAATACACAATGATTTTATACATGCCATTATTTTTAATTTTATAGCACCGGAACACGAGAACCTTCTCAAATCGAGCACTACATATTGTTTCACATTGTTTAAATTGACACAAATATCATTATTATAAGCATTAAGTTCATGTCAATAATGTGGAATTGGAATGTTCTAGCGTTGTGTGAAATTGAAACAACCACGATTCATTGAAAGCCTTTATACAATTTAAATTCACATTGGCTTTGATGGAAAAATGCCTTGACTTCTTGAAGTTTTGAAAAGACACATATCGTGCCACGAAATATCCTCCAAAGGACGTGGACTGTAATTTGTAATAGTTCCTTGCCTATGGACTCATTTGTTTCATTTTCCATCTTCGCTCCTTCGATACTAATCTAATAGTTATGGCCACTTTCGTTTAGTAGAGGAGAGGCAATCTCGGAATCCACGTCGAAAATGATGTAACGATTCAAAGTCTTAACTTGATTTCCTTATTCTTCTTCCTTTAAATTACTTGTTTTTATCAAGATCGAGAATAAAACTCCAAATATGTCAACGACGACGCCCACATTTTCCCTACTAAAAAGGATCAATTTATATAAAACTAAATCTGTTTCATTATTTGGGAAATACCTACGAGAGTTATAAAAATGAAAAGTCATTTGTTGTTTCCAATTTCACTCTCTAATAGAATTTTTCATTTTCCAAGCTCATTACTTATTCCCTAAAAGCTTTTATTCATATTTCAAGAAATTGGGCGAATGATTACACCTAAAAATTTAACGTAGAACGATGAAGAAAATAACCGAATTGGAGTCCCATGATAAAGACATAATTCGAATTAATATCATAACGTGAAATATTGTTGATGAATTAATTTTGAATGTCAATCATTTAGTTGCCATTTTCCATTTTACAAATATGATAAGTGCGATAAAAACTTTTTAACAACAACAAGGTTATAAGATTTTACACTTTGCATAATTATTTCTACATTGTGGCACATAAATATCACTGTTAGGGGAATCTGGTATAGCTCATTCAATTTTGAGATGCACGTGAATTTTTAACCATCAACATAACATGTGCATACACAACTTCAAAAAACTAGAAAAATAGGATGGCACGCATAACAAATATTTGTGCCTGTCATGGAAGTGTACTATATCCCATATTGCTTTTTCCATATGTTTTTTCTCCATATTACCGTCTAGGTGTTTGTTTGGAGTGGACGTAATAGTTCAATCCTAGTTTCAACGCAGGAAAATACATGTACGACATAATCATCTTTATTGAACCTTATTTAAGTGATCCGTCTAATGCCATTTAAGAATTATAAAGGGAAGTATAAATGTGTGTCTTTGAATTATTATTTAGATTTGTAGTAATAAAAATTAGTGCAAATTAAACTGAAATATTGAATGTTATAATTAAATAGAAATATTGAATGTTTTCTTTTATTGTAACGTATTCTAGTCTAATGCGGTTATAACACTTCCTATAAATGCCAATTTTTCCCCGCAAATCTCGTTCGAAATTAATTTTACTGAACCAAGTTTAACTTGTAACATCGATTCGCACGAAGATGGCAAGCCTTAATGTTTATTTCGTACTAGTGGTTTTATTTTAACTTGTGGGGCGATAATGGCTACGAAGGAGAACGACCAGATTATTAAGGAAAATAATTGTGAAACTAAAATGGGTTTGCCCTATGTTCTAGAAGCTTTCACGAGTATTTTCAATACGAGGAGTATTTCTAACAAGTCTTCTTGCGAACTTGTTGTGTTGGGAAAAGTTTGCCACTCAGCATTAGTAAAGAGGACTCTTAAAAATCCTCTATTCAAAGACCTAAACCCAGCGACAATTATAGCTAAGAGCATTCAGACATGGAATAATTGCCTTGCATTGATCGATTCACCATCTCCGTCTGCTTAAGTATATAGGATTGCTAAAGCTAAAAAACGGTTACCAGACGTAAAGGGCCAAAATTGTTCTTTTGTCTTTATTTTTGATATTGTTCCGAAAGCTTCATTAAATTTTGTCATTAAATTTAAAGCCTACTTAAATTATATTTAGTTGTACGGAAATTAAATGGTTCTATAGAAGCCATTACTTAATACACAATGATTTTATACATGCCATTATTTTTAATTTTATAGCACCGGAACACGAGAACCATCTCAAATCGAGCACTACATATTGTTTCACATTGTTTAAATTGACACAAATATCATTATTATAAACATTAAGTTCATGTCAATAATGTGGAATTGGAATGTTCTAGCGTGGTGTGAAATTGAAACAACCACGATTCGTTGAAAGCCTTTATACAATTTAAGTTCACATTGGCTTTGATGGAAAAATGCCTTGACTTCTTGAAGTTTTGAAAAGACACATATCGTGCCACGAAATATCCTCCAAAGGACGTGCACTGTAATTTGTAATAGTTCCTTGCCTATGGACTCATTTGTTTCATTTTCCATCTTCACTCCTTCGATACTAATCTAATAATTATGGCCACTTTCGTTTCCGTAGAGGAGAGGCAATCTCGGAATCCACGTCAAAAATGATGTAACGATTCAAAGTCTTAACTTGATTTCCTTATTCTTCTTCCTTTAAATTACTTGTTTTTATCAAGATCGAGAATGAAACTCCAAATATGTTGGCGACGTACGCCCCGCATTTTCCCTACTAAAAAAGGATCAATTTATATAAAAACTAAATCCTTTTCATTATTTGGGAAATACCTATGAGAGTTATAAAATGAAAAGTCATTTGTTGTTTCCAATTTCACTCTCTAATAGAATTTTTCATTTTCCAAGCTCATTACTTATTCCCTAAAAGCTTTTATTCATATTTGGTAAAATTGAGCCGTAACGCTTACACCTAAAAATTTAACGAGAACGATGAAGAAAATAACCGAATTGGAGTCCCATGATAAAGACATAATTCGACTTAATATTAGAACGTGAAATATTGTTGATGAATTAATTTTGAATGTCAATCATTTAGTTGCCATTTTCCATTTTACAAATATGATAAGTGCGATAAAACTTTTAACAACAACAAGGTTATAAGATTTTACGCTTTGCATAATTATTTCTACATTGTGGCACATAAATATCCCGTTAGGGAATCGGTATAGCTCATTCAATTTTGAGATGCACGTGAATTTTAACCATCAACATAACATGTGCATACACAACTTCAAAAACTAGAAAATAGGATGGCACGCATAACAAATATTTGTGCTGTCATGGAAGTGTACTATATCCCATATTGCTTTTTCCATATGTTTTTCTCCATATTACCGTCTAGGTGTTTGTTTGGAGTGGACGTAATAGTTCAATCCTAGTTTCAACGCAGGAAAATACATGTACGACATAATCATCTTTATTGAACCTTATTTAAGTGATCCGTCTAATGCCATTTAAGAATTATAAAGGGAAGTATAAATGTGTGTCTTTGAATTATTATTTAGATTTGTAGTAATAAAATTAGTGCAAATTAAACTGAAATATTGAATGTTATAATTAAATAGAAATATTGAATGTTTTCTTTTATTGTAACGTATTCTAGTCTAATGCGGTTATAACACTTCCTATAAATGCCAATTTTTTCCCCTGCAAATCTCGTTGGAAATTAATTTTACGAACCAAGTTTAACTTGTAACATCAGATTCGCACAGTATGGCAAGCCTTAATGTTTATTTCGTACTAGTGGTTTTATTTTAACTTGTGGGGCAGTAATGGCTACGAAGGAGAACGACCAGATTATTAAGGAAAATAATTGTGAAACTAAAATGGGTTTGCCCTATGTTCTAGAAGCTTTCACGAGTATTTTCAATACAGGGAGTATTTCTAACAAGTGCTGCGGCGAACTTGTTGTGTTGGGAAAAGTTTGCCACTCAGCATTAGTAAAGAGGACTCTTAAAAATCCTCTATTCAAAGACCTAAACCCAATGACAATTATAGCTAAGAGCATTCAGACATGGAATAATTGCCTTGCATTGATCGATTCACCATCTCCGTCTCGCTTAAGTATATAGGATTGCTAAAGCTAAAAAACGGTTACCAGACGTAAAGGGCCAAAATTGTTCTTTTGTCTTTATTTTTGATATTGTTCCGAAAGCTTCATTAAATTTTGTCATTAAATTTAAAGCCTACTTAAATTATATTTAGTTGTACGGAAATTAAATGGTTCTATAGAAGCCGTTACTTAATACACAATGATTTTATACATGCCATTATTTTTAATTTTATAGCACCGGAACACGAAAACCATCTCAAATCGAGCACTACATATTGTTTCACATTGTTTAAATTGACACAAATATCATTATTATAAACATTAAGTTCATGTCAATAATGTGGAATTGGAATGTTCTAGCGTGGTGTGAAATTGAAACAACCACGATTCGTTGAAAGCCTTTATACAATTTAAGTTCACATTGGCTTTGATGGAAAAATGCCTTGACTTCTTGACTATCCTCCAAAGTTTTGAAAAGACACATATCGTGCCACGAAATATCCTCCAAAGGACGTGCACTGTAATTTGTAATAGTTCCTTGCCTATGGACTCATTTGTTTCATTTTCCATCTTCACTCCTTCGATACTAATCTAATAATTATGGCCACTTTCGTTTCCGTAGAGGAGAGGCAATCTCGGAATCCACGTCAAAAATGATGTAACGATTCAAAGTCTTAACTTGATTTCCTTATTCTTCTTCCTTTAAATTACTTGTTTTTATCAAGATCGAGAATGAAACTCCAAATATGTTGGCGACGTCGCCCGCATTTTCCCTACTAAAAAGGATCAATTTATATAAAAACTAAATCCTTTTCATTATTTGGGAAATACCTATGAGAGTTATAAAAATGAAAAGTCATTTGTTGTTTCCAATTTCACTCTCTAATAGAATTTTTCATTTTCCAAGCTCTGTTACTTATTCCCCTAAAAGCTTTTATTCATATTTCAGTAAAATTGAGCCAGAACGCTTACACCTAAAAATTTAACGTAGAACGATGAAGAAAATAACCGAATTGGAGTCCCATGATAAAGACATAATTCGACTTAATATTAGAACGTGAAATATTGTTGATGAATTAATTTTGAATGTCAATCATTTAGTTGCCATTTTCCATTTTACAAATATGATAAGTGCGATAAAAACTTTTAACAACAACAAGGTTATAAGATTTTACGCTTTGCATAATTATTTCTACATTGTGGCACATAAATATCACTGTTAGGGGAATCTGGTCTAGCTCATTCAATTTTGAGATGCACGTGAATTTTTAACCATCAACATAACATGTGCATACACAACTTCAAAAAATTAGAAAAATAGGATGGCAAGCATAACAAATATGTGTGCCTATCATGCAAGTGTACTATATCCCATATTGCTTTTTCCATATGTTTTTTCTCCATATTACCGTCTAGGTGTTTGTTTGGAGTGGACGTAATAGTTCAATCCTAGTTTCAACGCAGGAAAATACATGTACGACATAATCATCTTTATTGAACCTTATTTAAGTGATCCGTTTAATGCCATTTAAGAATTATAGAGGGAAGTATAAATGTGTGTCTTTGAATTAATATTTAGATTTGTAGTAATAAAAATTAATGCTAATTAAACTGAAATATTGAATGTTATAATTAAATAGAAATATCGAATGTTTTCTTTTATTGTAACGTATCCTAGTCTAATGCGGTTATAACACTTCCTATAAATTCCAGTTTTTTCCCCTGCAAATCTCGTTCGAAATTAATTTTACGAACCAAGTTTAACTTGTAACATCAGGTTCGCACAGCATGGCAAGCCTTAATGTTTATTTCGTACTAGTCGTTTTATTTTTAACTTGTGGGGCAGTAATGGCTACGAAGGAGAACGACCAGATTATTAAGGAAAATAATTGTGAAACTAAAATGGGTTTGCCCTGTGTTCTAGAAGCTTTCACGAGTATTTTCAATACAGGGAGTATTTCTAACAAGTGTTGCGGCGAACTTGTTGTGTTGGGAAAAGTTTGCCACTCAGCATTAGTAAAGAGGACTCTTGAAAATCCTCTATTCAAAGACCTAAACCCAGCGACAATTATAGCTAAGAGCATTCAGACATGGAATAATTGCCTTGCATTGATCGATTCACCATCAAATGCGCTTAAGTATATAGGATTGCTAAAGCTAAGAAAGCGGTTACGGACGTAAAGGGTCAAAATTGTTCTTTTGTCTTTATTTTTGATATTGTTCCGAAAGCTTCATTAAAATGTGTCATTAAATTTAAAGCCTACTTAAATTATATTTAGTTGTACGGAAATTAAATGGTTCTATAGAAGCCATTACTTAATACACAATGATTTTATACATGCCATTATTTTTAATTTTATTGCACCGGACACGAGAACCATCTCAAATCGAGCACTACATACTGCTTCACATTGTTTAAATTGACACAAATATAATTATTATAAACATTAAGTTCATGTCAATAATGTGGAATCGGAATGTTCTAGCATGGTGTGAAATTGAAACAACCACGATTCGTTGAAAGCCTTTATACAATTTAAATTCACATTGGCTTTCATGGAAAAATGCCTTGACTTCTTGAAGTTTTGAAAAGACACATATCGTGCCACGAAATATCCTCCAAAGGACGTGCACTGTAATTTGTAATAGTTCCTTGCCTATGGACTCATTTGTTTCATTTTCCATCTTCACTCCTTCGATACTAATCTAATAGTTATGGCCACTTTCGTTTCCGTAGAGGAGAGGCAATCTCGGAATCCACGTCAAAAATGATGTAACGATTCAAAGTCTTAACTTGATGTCCTTATACTTCTTCCTTTAAATTACTTGTTTTTATCAAGATCGAGAATGCAACTCCAAATATGTCGGCGACGTACGCCCCACATTTTCCCTACTAAAAAAGGATCAATTTATTTAAAAACTAAATCCTTTTCATTATTTGGGAAATACCTATGAGAGTTATAAAAATGAAAAGTCATTTGTTGTTTCCAATTTCACTCTCTAATAGAATTTTTCATTTTCCAAGCTCTGTTACTTATTCCCCTAAAAGCTTTTATTGATGTTTCAGTAAAATTGGGCCAGAACGCTTACACCTAAAAATTTAACGTAGAACGATGAAGAAAATAACCGAATTGGAGTCCCATGATAAAGACATAATTCGACTTAATATCAGAACGTGAAATATTGTTGATGAATTAATTTTGAATGTCAATCATTTAGTTGCCATTTTCCATTTTACAAATACGATAAGTGCGATAAAAACTTTTCGACAACAACAAGGTTATAAGATTTTACGCTTTGCATAATTATTTCTACATTGTGGCACATACATATCACTGTTAGGGGAATCTGGTATAGCTCATTAAATTTTGAGATGCACGTGAATTTTTAACCATCAACATAACATGTGCATACACAACTTCAAAAAATTAGAAAAATAGGATGGCACGCATAACAAATATGTGTGCCTGTCATGCAAGTGTACTATATCCCATATTGCTTTTTCCATATGTTTTTTCTCCATATTACCGTCTAGGTGTTTGTTTGGAGTGGACGTAATAGTTCAATCCTAGTTTCAACGCAGGAAAATACATGTACGACATAATCATCTTTATTGAACCTTATTTCAGTGATCCGTTTAATGCCATTTAAGAATTATAAAGGGAAGTATAAATGTGTGTCTTTGAATTAATATTTAGATTTGTAGTAATAAAAATTAATGCTAATTAAACTGAAATATTGAATGTCATAATTAAATAGAAATATTGAATGTTTTCTTTTATTGTATCGTATTCTAGTCTAATGCGGTTATAACACTTCCTATAAATTCCAGTTTTTTCCCCTGTAAATCTCGTTCGAAATTAATTTTACGAACCAAGTTTAACTTGTAATATCAGATTTGCATAGCATGGCAAGCCTTAATGTTTATTTCGTGCTAGTCGTTTTATTTTTAACTTGTGGGGCAGTAATGGCTACGAAGGAGAACGACCAGATTATTAAGGAAAATAATTGTGAAACTAAAATGGGTTTGCCTGTGTTCTAGAAGCTTTCACAGTATTTTCAATACAGGAGTATTTCTAACAAGTCTTGCGGCGAACTTGTTGTGTTGGGAAAAGTTTGCCACTCAGCATTAGTAAAGAGGACTCTTGAAAATCCTCTATTCAAAGACCTAAACCCAGCGACAATTATAGCTAAGAGCATTTAGACATGGAATAATTGCCTTGCATTGATCGATTCACCATCTCCGCCTGCTTAAGTATATAGGATTGCTAAAGCTAAAAAACGGTTACCAGACGTAAAGGGTCAAAATTGTTCTTTTGTCTTTATTTTTGATATTGTTCCGAAAGCTTCATTAAAATGTGTCATTAAATTTAAAGCCTACTTAAATTATATTTAGTTGTACGGAAATTAAATGGTTCTATAGAAGCCATTACTTAATACACAATGATTTTATACATGCCATTATTTTTAATTTTATAGCACCGGAACACGAGAACCATCTCAAATCGAGCACTACATATTGTTTCACATTGTTTAAATTGACACAAATATCATTATTATAAACATTAAGTTCATGTCAATAATGTGGAATTGGAATGTTCTAGCGTGGTGTGAAATTGAAACAACCACGATTCGTTGAAAGCCTTTATACAATTTAAGTTCACATTGGCTTTGATGGAAAAATGCCTTGACTTCCTAAAGTTTTGAAAAGACACATATCGTGCCACGAAATATCCTCCAAAGGACGTGCACTGTAATTTGTAATAGTTCCTTGCCTATGGACTCATTTGTTTCATTTTCCATTTTCGCTCCTTCGATACTAATCTAATAGTTATGGCCACTTTCGTTTCCGTAGAGGAGAGGCAATCTAGAAATCCACGTCAAAAATGATGTAACAATTCAAAGTCTTAATTTGATTTCCTTGTTCTTCTTCCTTTAAATTACTTGTTTTTATCAAGATCGAGAATGAAACTCCAAATATGTCGGCGACGTACGCCCCACATTTTCCCTACTAAAAAAGGATCAATTTATATAAAAACTAAATCCTTTTCATTATTTGGGAAATACCTACGAGAGTTATAAAAATGAAAAGTCATTTGTTGTTTCCAATTTCACTCTCTAATAGAATTTTTCATTTTCCAAGCTCTGTTACTTATTCCCCTAAAAGCTTTTATTCATATTTCAGTAAAATTGGGCCAGAACGCTTACTCCTAAAAATTTAACGTAGAACGAAGAAGGCAATAACCGAATTGGAGTCCCATGATAAAGACATAATTCGACTTAATATCAGAACGTAAAATATTGTTGATGAATTAATTTTGAATGTCAATCATTTAGTTGCCATTTTCCATTTTACAAATATGATAAGTGCGATAAAAACTTTTTAACAACAACAAGGTTATAAGATTTTACGCTTTGCATAATTATTTCTACATTCTGGCACATACATATCACTGTTAGGGGAATCTGGTATAGCTCATTCAATTTTGAGATGCACGTGAATTTTTAACCATAGAAAAATAGGATGGCACGCATAACAAATATGTGTGCCTGTCATGCAAGTGTACTATATCCCATATTGCTTTTTCCATATGTTTTTTCTCCATATTAACGTCTAGTTGTTTGTTTGGAGTGGACGTAATAGTTCAATCCTAGTTTCAACGCAGGAAAACACATGTACGACACAATCATCTTTATTGAACCTTATTTAAGTGATCCGTTTAATGCCATTTAAGAATTATAAAGGGAAGTATAAATGTGTGTCTTTGAATTAATATTTAGATTTGTAGTAATAAAAATTAATGCTAATTAAACTGAAATATTGAATGTTATAATTAAATAGAATTATTGAATGTTTTCTTTTATTGTAATGTATTCTAGTCTAATGCAGTTATAACACTTCCTATAAATGCCTGTATTTTCCCCTGCAAATCTCGTTCGAAATTAATTTTACGAACCAAGTTTAACTAGTAACATCAGATTCGCACAGCATGGCAAGCCTTCATGTTTATTTCGTACTAGTGGTTTTATTTTTAACTTGTGGGGCTGTAATGGCTACGAAGGAGAACGACCAGATTATTAAGGAAAATAATTGTGAAACTAAAATGGGTTTTCCCTGTGTTCTAGAAGCTCTCACCAGTATTTTCAATACAGGGAGTATTTCTAACAAGTGTTGCGGCGAACTTGTTGTGTTGGGAAAAGTTTGCCACTCAACATTAGTAAAAAGGACTCTTGAAAATCCTCTATTCAAAGACCTAAACCCAGCGACAATTATAGCTAAGAGCATTCAGACATTGAATAATTGCCTTGCATTGATCGATTCACCATCTCTGTCTGCTTAAGGACATAGGATTGCTAAAGCTAAAAAACGGTTACCAGACGTAAAGGGCCAAAATTGTTCTTTTGTCTTTATTTTTGATATTGTTCAGAAAGCTTCATTAAAATGTGTCATTAAATTTAAAGCCTACTTAAATTATATTTAGTTGTACGGAAATTAAATGGTTCTATAGAAGCCATTACTTAATACCCAATGATTTTATACATGCCATTATTTTTAATTTTATAGCATCGGAACACGAGAACCATCTCAAATCGAGCACTACATATTGTTTCACATTGTTTAAATTGACACAAATATCATTATTATAAACATTAAGTTCATGTCAATAATGTGGAATTGGAATGTTCTAGCGTGGTGTGAAATTGAAACAACCACGATTCGTTGAAAGCCTTTATACAATTTAAGTTCACATTGGCTTTGATGGAAAAATGCCTTGACTTCTTAAAGTTTTGAAAAGACACATATCGTGCCATGAAATATCCTGCAAAGGACGTGCACTGTGATTTGTAATAGTTCGTTGCGTATGGACTCATTTGTTTCATTTTCCATTTTCGCTCCTTCGATACTAATCTAATAGATATGGCCACTTTTGTTTCCGTAGAAGAGAGGCAATCTCGAAATCCATGTCAAAAATGATGTAACGATTCAAAGTCTTAACTTGATTTCTAATAAACATGTCAAATTGCATATTTTTTGTGCTTAATTTGGTTTATTGATGAACTGAACCTTGCTAATTAGGTGTTTTTATGATTTAATTCTTGTCAGGGATGCAATTGATCAAAAGCAAGCTGAAAAGGGGCCAAATTAGAAGAAAATTATTGGAATGGGCCAAAGCGAAAAGATGGAGCAAGCCCAGGACTAGTCATAAATTTGACTTTGTAAAAAGCCAAAAATAGGAAATTCTATTTTAAGCTTATTTTAATTTTATTTATTTTTAATTATTATTATTTTAGATTTTATATTAATTTTTTAAGCTATTTTTAGTAAACCCTATCTATATAAATAGGGGTTTTAGTTCTTAGGAAATCATCCATTAATCAATTGTCTTTACATTCCTATTTCATTTTGGAATTCCATTACCCACTTTGTTTTCTTTTTCTTAATTCAATTGAGCATTAGATTATTTTGTCTTCTTTTTACAAAATTTGTCTAATTCTCTTTGCAATTTTTCCTATCCATTTCCACTACCTTTTTCATATAATTTCTATCATTTCCATAACCTTCAAGCATGATTAAATTCATGCCACACTAGACCCCTTTCAGCTTTAAGCCGGTGTTAACCCAGTCAAAATACCCGTGAGTTACGAACCCGAGCTATTTAACTCCCAACTTCGATATTTATTATTTCTTTGGATTAAGAGTATGACTTCGTCAACTCACAAAGTCAAGTCAATACTAAGTCAAAAAAGACGTCGTTTGAGTTAGTGTGGCAAGACATACAGTTGGAATTCCAAAAGGATCGATTGTCTAATTGGTCTTCCGTGAACACATTGGCGTGCCAAGTGGGGATTGCTATTTGGTTCCGTCAAGGGAAGTAGTAACCGGATTTAAATGCCCCAACGTTTGAGGGCATTGGTTCGAGCTAGGCTCTTCTAGAACGCAAAGCTGTCGGAGTTCTAAATCACGAACGTTTCGTAGGTTGTTCGATCGGTAAGGGTTAGTTATAGGACGTTCCATAACTAATTTACACAAGGAAGAGTTGGTGTCCGAGGCGTCCTTGGTAGCTATAACTAGCTTATCGGAAAAGAGGAGTTCACCTAATTTCGAGGAACGGGTCAAAGACGAGAAAACCCGTGCTTAAGGCTGAGCTAAGTTTTATTGATTTTCCTTAAAATTATTTTGTTATTTATTTTTATTTCATCTTTTTATTTTCATTTCATCTTTTACTTTTTACTTTTTATGTTTTCTTGTATTTATTTTAGGTTTCATATTTTATTTCCCCCCTAAACGTCACGGGCACGACAACTACCCAGACACTAAACTGGTCAAGAAACAAACAATTTTCAGTAATTCCAGTCTCTGTGGGATTGACCCTACTCCCTATATTGCTTTAATTTGCAAACTAGGTGTAGGTTTATATTGGTAGAATCGACAGCCATCAGTTTTCGAGCCGTTTCCGGGGATCGAACCCGGCCAAAATGGATGCCTGTTGATTCCACCAATATAAACCTACACCTAGTTTGCAAATTAAAGCAGTATAGGGAGTAGGGTCGATCCCACAGAGACTGGAATTACTGAAAATTGTTTGTTTCTTGACCAGATTAGTGTCTGGGCAGTTGTCGTGCCCGCGACGTTTGGGGGGGAATTGTGACAGCCCTAAAGTTACCCTAGTCGGAAAGCGGTTTTGGGACCGCTAAACCGAGTCACCAAATTATTTGAATATGATATTTATTGTTTAAAATATGTGAAAATAAATGTGTGGAAGTTTTAAGCTTCGATTTAGTAAATTGTGTAACACCCCTAACTCGTGACCGACGCCAGTGTCGGACACGAGGGGTTAACGAGACAAATCCTCTTAAAGTACCGACCAATTTGGCATTTCTGGACAGGCTGGAAAACTGCGTCACCGTCGTCTTAAAACTCATATCTCGAGTTACAAAACTCGGAAACTGGTTTCGTAAATTTTCCCTGAATTTAGACTCATATACCCATCCATGGATTTATTTTTAGAATTTTTGGTTGGGCCAATTGGTACAGTTTATTAGTTAAAGTCACCCATGTTACAGGGATCGACTGCTCTGACCTCCGCGCGTTACAACTTGAATATATTTCTGTACAGGGCTTTAATACTGGTTTCGTTTGTTTCTAATGAAACTAGACTCAAAATGGAATCTGTACATATAAGGCATGACTCCTAATTCTTTCTGGATAATTTATGGTAAATTTTCAAAGTCGCGACAGGGGACCCAGAAATCGTTCTGGCCCTGTCTCACGAGAACTTTAATATCTCCCAGTATACTGCTCATATGGTTGTTTCGTTTCGTCCATATAAAAATAGATTCATCAAGGATCAGTTCCATAATTTACTCACTATTTAATTCTACTTCTACTATTTTTAGTGATTTTTCAATCTCATCTCACTGCTGCTGTCCGCAACAGTTACTGCAGTAGACTATGCCAATTTCATGAATTTTTCCTTGGCCTTAATCATCCATCATACATGACACAAATTATGGCCACCTTAACAAAATTTGAGTTTCTAAGACTCGTGGCTATAGGTTCTAGCATCCCACTCGACGACCACATAGGCCATTTTCACATGGCTTAAAGTTTACAACCCACAATTCGACAAAATATAATAGCCTATACATGCCAAATGTTCTTCAACAACAAAAAACAATACCACAAGATTTCAGCCGGTGTGATGACTTCAACGACGGTTCCGAGCACGCAACAATACGAGTCCAAGAGACCTAAAATGGGTGACAAGAAAACACCGAGTGAGTTTACAACTCAGTAAGTCATAAGCATTCGTCAATCCATCGATAAAGTTACTACTACATGTACAACAAATGAGGCTAGGTACTCGTCCATATCGAATCTATACCATAATACCTCGGACCTTTCGGTCCAATCTCGTACCAATTCATACATCCACATTTCATATTCTACACAACAAGATAATCAAGCATTTTTACACATTAACTCATTTTCCAGCACAACCATACATTTTCAATCATCACATAGATTTAAGGCTTACCAAATTCAACCCCAAGCATGAACGTATTACCTATTCGTCACGAGCTCAAGGTACTTACCCGATCCGCTGTCCATACTCACTCGATGGAGACACACCCTCCATATAATTGTTCGATTGGAGATATTTATATATATATATATAGAGTACGCACACACAGTGCTTAATACTCGATTTCGCACACTTAGTGCCATGCGATTTAAGCCCGCACACACAGTGCCATGCCCTTGAGCTCGCACACTTAGTGCCATATATTTCCAGCATGCACACTTAGTGCCATATATTTCCAGCACGCACACTTAGTGCCAATCTCGTCACCGTACACACGTATTGTTCCCGACACTTAGTGCCGAAAGCAAACTTTCTACACATTTCACTATTTCTTTTACATTCAACAATTGTCGTCACTCCATACACATACATTTTCATTTATATATATATATCATCCCATTAAACGCAATTGCATAAATTTTACAATCATTTAAGCAATATCAAATCGTGCTTAATGACTTACCTCGTGTTGGGTAAAATAGTTCCAAGTCGGCTACTCGATGACCTTCGTCTTTCCCTTGCTTGATTCTCCTTCTTTAACTCCTTGAGCTTAATCAATAAATCACTAGTTTAACCATCTTGCTAAACATTCATAATTCAACTACACATGCATATGTATGCTTGTATATTCGCAACCATTCTTACTAATCGCCCATTTGGTCGATTATACACCTAACCGAATATGCACCAAAAACTTGATTCAACATTACCTACATACTCACTTTAATGGCGAATATATATATATGTACAATGTCAACTAACATCTTTTAATCACCTAATTTCATCTCATGAACATTTAATCAAATTTTCCCAATCTAGCATATATTTTCACATCCATTTGTAACATCATGTACAAACACATATACACATATATCAAAACACAAATTTTTACCTATCATGCAACAAGCATAAATCGCACTTATGAGCATGCCATGGCGAATACATCCCACACCATCCCCTTTCAATTTTTGGTCATGGTTAAACAAAGAAAACTCCATGTCTTACTCAAGAATGCTAAAAGAAATTTCAAGAGTAGTCAATCCATCATTACATGTATCATCAACAAGCTTCACATTTAGCATGCAATGGCTTTAACACAATATCAACCTTGGCCAAATACCATTTCCATGGCATAACAAGGATTTGAACCATGGGCTAACATGAACATCAAGTTAGCAACTAAAACATGCATGAATCTCATGACACAACCTCAAACATACCTTAATCTTGACACAAGTATGACCAAATCTCCTTCTAGTTCTCTTCTAAACCAAGCATGAAGCAAAAATCCTTCCTTTTTCCCTTAGTATTTTCAGCCAAGATTTTGAGAATGGATGAACAATTTTTTCCTTTCTTTTCCTCTACTCACGGCAACAAAGGGGGGCATCCATGCTCATTTTTTTCATTTCTTTATTTTTTCTACATAATCCACTAACTAAACATGTTGGAAACATGTTCCCTTGCCCATATTCTTGTCATGGCGGCCACTCACCTTAGGAAGTGGGTTATTTGACATGCAAGGACAACTATTTTCCCACATGTATTAATAGGCCACCTTACAATTGCCTAGCACATTTCTAAATTTTCTCACATAAGTCCTATTTGATAAAAATTCACTTACTATTAACAACATCCAAACACGAAATTTTCACACATGCATATATACATATAATGAGCATCAATTATGATGGTTAATTATTATTATGACTCGGTTTGGTGGTCCCGAAACCACTTTCCGACTAGGGTCGATTTAGGGATGTCACAACTCTCCCCCACTTAGAAATTTTCGTCCCCGAAAATCTTACCGGTAAATAGGCTCGGGTATCGCTCTTTCATAGAGTCCTCAAGTTCCCAAGTGGCTTCTTCCATTCCGTGTTTATGCCACAACACCTTCACTAACGGGTTTTTCCTATTGCGCAACTCTTTTACTTCACGCCTCATAATGCGAACCGGTTCCTCTTCATAGCTCAAATTAGGCTGAATCTCAATCTCAGATGGAGCAATTACGTGCGATGGATCAGACCTATATCGTCGAAGCATCGAGACATGAAAAACGTTGTGAATCCTTTCGAGCTCAGGGGGCAAAATTAATCGATATGCGACTGGCCCAACTCGTTCGGATACTTCATATGGCCCGATAAACCTCGGACTCAATTTGCCCTTACGACCAAATCTAAGCACCTTCTTCCAAGGTGAAACTTTGAGAAAGACCTTGTCTCCAACCTGATATTCAATATCTTTTCTTTTCAAATCCGCATACGACTTTTGGCGATCCAAGCGACTTTCAAACTTTCACGAATTACTCGAACTTTTGCTCGGCATCCTTAACCAAATCAACCGAAGAATTTACCTTCACTAAGTTCACCAGAATAATGGGGTACGGCATTTACGATCGTATAAAGCCTCGTAAGGCGCCATCTTAATACTTGATTGAAAGCTATTGTTGTAGGCGAATTCAATCAAAGGTAAATACCGTTCCCATGAACCACTAAACTCAAGGATGCAACATCTCAACATATCCTCGAGTATTTGAATTATCCGTTCGGATTGACCATCGGTTTGGGGATGAAAAGCGGTGCTAAAATGCAGCTTGGTACCCAAAGCATCTTGCAATTTCTTCCAAAATCGCGACATAAATCTTGGGTCTCTATCCGACACGATAGAAATAGGCACCCGTGTAATCTCACAATCGAGAAACGTACAATTCCGCTAATTTGTCCATTGAAAAATCATGCGTGCGGGGATAAAGTGAGCCGACTTAGTTAGTCTATCGACAACGACCCAAATCGCATCCTTCTTACTCATCGACAATGGCGGTCCGGATACAAAGTCCATTGTGACTCGATCCCATTTCCATTCGGGTATCATGATCGGTGAAGTAATCCCGATGGCACTTGATGTTCCGCTTTCACTTGTTGACATATCGGACACCTTGAAACAAATTCGAAATGTCTCGTTTCATCTAGGGCCACCAAAATTGGCGTTTGGTCATTGTACATTTTAGTACTACCGGGTGGATTGACATTCGACTACAATGGGCTTCATTTAGAATTATCGAAATAAGTTCAATTCTTTGGAACACAGACGACTTCGAACCTCAAACAATCGTCATCATCAATTTGAAACTCGATTCCTTGTTCGAACACACTCGGCCCGTTTTGCAAGCAACTCCTCATCGACTTTCTCGAGCTTCCCGAATTTGATGAGCCAACAATGGTTTGGCCTTTAATTCGCTACTAACACATTGTCGGGTAGAATAGACAAGTGTACATTCATCGCTCAGAAGCAAAGCAAAGGTGATTTCCGACTTAAGGCATCCGCAACCACATTGGCCTTTCGGGTGATAATCAATAACGAGTTCATAATCTTTTAACAACTCGAGCCATCGTCTTTGTCGCAGATTTAAGTCTCTTTGAGTCATCAAATATTTGAGACTTTTGTGATCCGAATACACTTGGCACTTCTCACCAAATAAGTAATGTCGCCATATCTTTAAGGCGAATACGATGGCAGCCAATTCGAGGTCATGGGTTGGATAATTTTTCTCATGTGGCTTTAATTGTCTCGACGCATAGGCCACAACTCGACCTTCTTGCATCAATACGCAACCTAACCCAAGTAGGGAGGCATCACTATAGATGACAAACTCTTTGCCAGATTCAGGCTGTACTAGAACTAGAGCTTTCGTCAAATGGGTTTTCAATTGGTCGAAACTTTTCTGACACTTTTCCGTCCATTCAAATTTGACATCTTTCTGAAGCAGTTTTGTCATGGGTGTGGCTATCATCGAGAATCCTTTCACAAACCGTCGGTAGTAACCGCAAGCCCCAAAAAGCTCCTAACCCGGTAACATTCCTTGAGGTTTCCAATCGACTATGGCGAAATTTTGTTCAGTCCACCCGACACCGATCTGGACACCACGTGCCCCAAAAGCTAACCTCTTTCAACCAAAATTCACATTCTTGAACTTTGCGTATATCGCTTATCTCGTAAGATTTGCAACACTAGCCTCGGTGTTCAGCATGTTCGTTTCATCTTCGAATAGACCAAAATGTCATCGATAAATACAACTACGAACCGATCCAAGTATGGCCTGAAAATTCTATTCATTAAATCCATAAACACCATAGGGCATTAGTGAGCCCAAACGGCATCACCAAGAATTCAGTAGTGACCGTACCTCGTTCTAAAAGCGGTTTTGGGTATGTCGATTCTCGGACCCTCAACCGATAGTACCCGACCTCAAATCTATCTTTGAAAACACCGAGGCTCCTTTAATTGATCAAACAAATCGTCAATTCGTGGCAATGGATATTTATTCTTTATCGTCACTTTATTGAGTTGACGATAGTCGATGCACAACCTCATGGTTCCGTCCTTCTTCTTCACAAACAATACAAAGCGCCCATGGAGAAAAACTCGGTCGGCGAAACCTCTATCCGTCAATTCTTGCAATTGAACCTTCAATTCCTTTAATTCCGTTAATGCCATACGACACGGGGCTATTGAAATCGGCGTAGTACCGGTACAACCGATGCGAATTCCACTTCTCGAACCGGTGGCAATCCGGTAACTCCTCGGGAAAAACATCTGAATACTCACAAACCTTTGGTACCGATTCGAGTTTCCTTTCCGTCTCTTTACTCCCAAACACATACGCAAGGTATGTTTCACACCCTTTTCACATATCTTGACGGTCATAGAAGATATTATTGCGGCACTCCTTTTAAATCGAAGAGACTCGACTCGGACTACCTCATTATTTGCACTCCTCAAATTAATGGTTTTCCTTTTGCAGTCCACCTTTGCATCATGTACGGTCACCAATCCATACCAAGAATAACATCAATTCATGAAATGGTAGAAGCATCGGATCGGTAGGAAAGCAGATTCTCGAATTATTAGGGGCATCTCTTGCACACTTTATCAACAAGCACGTATTGACCCAAAGGGTTTGACACTGAATTACGAACTCGATGAGACTCAACGGTAGAGTCTTCTTTGGATGCTAAGGTTTCACATACATATGAGTGAGTAGAGCGGGGTCAATCAATGCAATCACAATAGTATCAAAGAGAGTAAAAGTACCGGTGATAACGTCGGGGAGGATGCCTCCTCTCGTGCGCTGGATGGCATATGCTCTAGCAGAGCACGGGTCTCGGATCGGACGGTAGTATTAGAGGCTCCTCTCGATTACCACCCCTACCTCCAGAGATTCTCGGGGCCTACCTCCACCGTCGTTCCACTAGGTCTTGCACCTTGCGTCTTATTCCTCTCATCTAGCTCCGTGCAATCTCTAATGAAGTGGTCCTTGAACCGCATCCATAACAGCCCTATTAATGCAGACTTACCCCAACATTCACCTAGGTGTCGTCTTCCACATTGGGGGCATTGGTCTCTCTTGACGATTATTGCCCACACTAGCTCTGAAGTAGCTCGGGAGTCCGTCAATGGTGGGCTCTAATGGAAATTCCTTGATCGTCCTCGACTTCATGGTGTCCTCCCCGAACCTCTTTACAGCCGAGAATGGAGCTTTACTCGTCGATCTTTTACGGTAATCTCTTGCTTCAAATTCAGCCTTCTTCTTCTCCTCCCAAGTTCTTCCGCCTTGCGTGCTCGTTCGACTAGTGTCACGAACTCCTTTATCTCCAAAATTCCCACTAGTAACTTTAACTCTTCATTCAATCCTTCTTCAAATCTTTTGCACATCGCAACCTCATCAGCCACACACTCCGAGCATACCGACTAAGTCTTACGAACTCATGTTCAGATTCGAGATCTGATCATCCGCCTTGCTTGAGTTCCAAGAATTCCTTACGCTTCGATCGATGAACCGTTGACTAATGTATTTCTTTCGAAATTGGATTGGAAGAAATCCCAAGTAACTCGTTCATTTGGGACTATGGAAATTAAAGTCCTCCACCAATAGTAAGTGAGTCTCATAACAAGGATATAGCACACTTAAGACATTCGTCGGTGTGCATGACGATTCATCTAACACTCTAATGGTGTTATCGAGCGAAACTCGGCCTTTTCGGCATCATCGGTAACTATGGCCTTGAACTCCTCGGCCCCACGCTTCCTAATCAAGTCCACGGTGGTTTACTCACCTCACAGGATCGATGAATCGGAGGCATTGCGGGCTCTTGGGGTGGAGTATTTAAATTCGGGAATGGTTGGACAGCCGGGTTGGTTCGGGCATATTGCGACCCACTCATTCATCATAGTGAAGAAGGCTTGTTTCGCCCTTCATTTTGATTATTCGCGGATGACCGAGGCTCAACAGGCGGTGTCCCTTGCGCAGGAGCAGCCGCTACACTTTCAACGTCATCCGCCAAGGGTCTCTCTACCCGGGTTCCATCGCTAATCAAAACAAAAATTTCAACCGTCGAAGTCATCACATTATTAAGCACTATCAATTTGGCATGTATAGCTAGACTCACGCGCTATGGTAGTCCTAGAACCGACTAAACCATAGCTCTGATACCAATAAAATTGTAACACCCTAACTCGTGACCGACGCCGATTGTCGGACACGAGGGTTAACGAGACAAATCCTCTTAAAGTACCGACCAATTTGGCATTTCTGGACAGGCTGGAAAACTGCGTCACCGTCGTCTTAAAAATCATATCTCGAGTTACAAAACTCGAAACTGGTTTCGTAAATTTTCCTGAATTTAGACTCATATACCCATCCATGGATTTATTTTTAGAATTTTGGTTGGGCCAATTGGTACAGTTTATTAGTTAAAGTCACCCATGTTACAGGGATCGACTGCTCTGACCTCCGCGCGTTACAACTTGAATATATTTCTGTACAGGGCTTTAATACTGGTTTCGTTTGTTTCTAATGAAACTAGACTCAAAATGGAATCTGTACATATAAGGCATGACTCCTAATTCTTTCTGGATAATTTATGGTAAATTTTCAAAGTCGCGACAGGGGACCCAGAAATCGTTCTGGCCCTGTCTCACGAGAACTTTAATATCTCCCAGTATACTGCTCATATGGTTGTTTCGTTTCGTCCATATAAAATAGATTCATCAAGGATCAGTTCCATAATTTACTCACTATTTAATTCTACTTCTACTATTTTTAGTGATTTTTCAATCTCATCTCACTGCTGCTGTCCGCAACAGTTACTGCAGTAGACTATGCCAATTTCATGAATTTTTCCTTGGCCTTAATCATCCATCATACATGACACAAATTATGGCCACCTTAACAAAATTTGAGTTTCTAAGACTCGTGGCTATAGGTTCTAGCATCCCACTCGACGACCACATAGGCCATTTTCACATGGCTTAAAGTTTACAACCCACAATTCGACAAAATATAATAGCCTATACATGCCAAATGTTCTTCAACAACAAAAAACAATACCACAAGATTTCAGCCGGTGTGATGACTTCAACGACGGTTCCGAGCACGCACATAACAATACGAGTCCAAGAGACCTAAAATGGGTGACAAGAAAACACCGAGTGAGTTTACAACTCAGTAAGTCATAAGCATTCGTCAATCCACTGATAAAGTTACTACTACATGTACAACAAATGAGGCTAGGTACTCGTCCATATCGAATCTATACCATAATACCTCGGACCTTTCGGTCCAATCTAAATACCAATTCATACATCCACATTTCATATTCTACACAACAAGATAATCGAAGCATTTTTTACACATTAACTCATTTTCCAGCACAACCATACATTTTCAATCATCACATAGATTTAAGGCTTACCAAATTCAACCCCAAGCATGAACGTATTACCTATTCGTCACGAGCTCAAGGTACTTACCCGATCCGCTGTCCATACTCACTCGATGGAGACACACCCTCCATATAATTGTTCGATTGGAGATATTTATATATATATATATAGAGTACGCACACACAGTGCTTAATACTCGATTTCGCACACTTAGTGCCATGCGATTTAAGCCCACACACAGTGCCATGCCCTTCGAGCTCGCACACTTAGTGCCATATATTTCCAGCATGCACACTTAGTGCCATATATTTCCAGCACGCACACTTAGTGCCAATCTCGTCACCGTACACACGTATTGCCAAGACACTTAGTGCCGAAAGCAAACTTTCTACACATTTCACTATTTCTTTTACATTCAACAATTGTCGTCACTCCATACACATACATTTTCATTTATATATATATATCATCCCATTAAACGCAATTGCATAAATTTTACAATCATTTAAGCAATATCAAATCGTGCTTAATGACTTACCTCGTGTTGGGTAAAATAGTTCCAAGTCGGCTACTCGATGACCTTCGTCTTTCCCTTGCTTGATTCTCCTTCTTTAACTCCTTGAGCTTAATCAATAAATCACTAGTTTAACCATCTTGCTAAACATTCATAATTCAACTACACATGCATATGTATGCTTGTATATTCGCAACCATTCTTACTAATCGCCCATTTGGTCGATTATACACCTAACCGAATATGCACCAAAACTTGATTCAACATTACCTACATACTCACTTTAATGGCGAATATATATATATGTACAATGTCAACTAACATCTTTTAATCACCTAATTTCATCTCATGAACATTTAATCAAATTTTCCCAATCTAGCATATATTTTCACATCCATTTGTAACATCATGTACAAACACATATACACATATATCAAAACACAAATTTTTACCTATCATGCAACAAGCATAAATCGCACTTATGAGCATGCCATGGCGAATACATCCCACACCATCCCCTTTCAATTTTTGGTCATGGTTAAACAAAGAAAACTCCATGTCTTACTCAAGAATGCTAAAAGAAATTTCAAGAGTAGTCAATCCATCATTACATGTATCATCAACAAGCTTCACATTTAGCATGCAATGGCTTTAACACAATATCAACCTTGGCCAAATACCATTTCCATGGCATAACAAGGATTTGAACCATGGGCTAACATGAACATCAAGTTAGCAACTAAAACATGCATGAATCTCATGACACAACCTCAAACATACCTTAATCTTGACACAAGTATGACCAAATCTCCTTCTAGTTCTCTTCTAAACCAAGCATGAAGCAAAAATCCTTCCTTTTTCCCTTAGTATTTTCAGCCAAGATTTTGAGAATGGATGAACAATTTTTTCCTTTCTTTTCCTCTACTCACGGCAACAAAGGGGGGCATCCATGCTCATTTTTTTTCATTTCTTTATTTTTTCTACATAATCCACTAACTAAACATGTTGGAAACATGTTCCTTGCCCATATTCTTGTCATGGCGGCCACTCACCTTAGGAAGTGGGTTATTTGACATGCAAGGACAACTATTTTCCCACATGTATTAATAGGCCACCTTACAATTGCCTAGCACATTTCTAAATTTTCTCACATAAGTCCTATTTGATAAAAATTCACTTACTATTAACAACATCCAAACACGAAATTTTCACACATGCATATATACATATAATGAGCATCAATTATGATGGTTAATTATTATTATGACTCGGTTTGGTGGTCCCGAAACCACTTTCCGACTAGGGTCGATTTAGGGATGTCACAAATTGCATGTGAATTTAGTCAATAGGACTTATGTGTGACACTTTTGAAATGTGATAGATCAAAACATAAGGATCTATTAGTGCATGTAAGAAAAAGGGGGGACTTGCATGTCAATTTTTCCCCCCATTTAGTAGTGACCGGCCATGACAAATAGGGTGGACAAAGTGTGATGGGCAAAACATGTCATAGACATGTTATGTTGGTGCATCATGGGAGGAACAATAAAATAAAAAGTTAGTAATAAAGAAATGGAAAAAGAAAAAGGATGAAAGAAAAAAAAAAGGGATCATCATTCATGTTCTTGCTAGCCAAATCTAAAGAAAAAAAAAAGAGGGAACAAGAGCATTCGGTGATGAAAACAAGTTGTGTCCTTTGATTCTTCTTGGCCGAATTGAAAGGAGGAAGAAAGGAGTGAAGCAATCGGCCATCTTAGGTCAATATTAAGGTAAGGTGTTCATATTAGTTCTTGAAATTTTAGTTGATCTTGAGTGAGATATCAAGTTATTTTTTTTTGTAACCCATGATGAAATTTTGATTTTGGATTGAGTAAGGTTTTTGACTATGGTAGTTTATAATGGTGAGTTTTGTTGTTTCATGTTAAAGTTAGGTGAATGATGATGGATGAGTGTTTGAACCATAAAAAGAATTCGGCTACCTTGTTATGAACTAGGGCCGAATGTGAGTTGGTTGTGGTTGAATATTGCATGCTTGGTAGAATGGTGGATGAAAGTGCCGAATGTGGTCTTTGGTTTGGCATGAGGTGATAAATAAGGGTTTAAAAGATAGCTTAAGTTAATTGATACTCACTAATGAGTTCGAATGGAAGCTTTGTTAAGTGTGAAATGAGTGGCCGAGAGAGAGAACTATGGACTATTGCCAAATGTATGTTGGATTGATAGAGTCTCCAAATTGATTTTATGTGTGTATGCATGACTGAATATAATCGGCCACATGAGTAAAGAAATGGGTTATTTGATATGTGGTAAAAGTTAAGTGTTAAACGAAATGGAAATGATATCATATTGGAATATGTATACTTGACCACATGAATGAGTACATAGGTTGATGTATATGTTCGGCCATAGATAAGCATATTGATGGCTTTATCTTGGCCTAGAAAATTCGGCTAAGGTGAATATTGGCTAATATGTTGAGTTGATTCATGATTTCATATGTATGTGACTTTAGTGTCTAATGTATATATATGGGCTAAGTACCTTGAGTTCCTCTTTTGATGCTCAAATGATTAAATCAATTTATTTGTTAAATTAAGCTCAAGAGCAAAGGGGAACTAAATCCGATAAAGGGAAGGAAAAAGTGGTCGAATAGCCATCGAAATCGTTCGACAACATCCGAGGTAAGTTTTCGAGTAATGAGACTTAGTTTATGATTTGATTAAGTCATGATGTATGAGCGTAACAAATATACAGTGATATGATGATTCTATTTGAATTACATGTTGAGTTAATTAGTCTATACGTATGACGGGTAGCCGTATGTGCATAGAGATCGTGTTATAAAGCAAACTAAACCATGCTGTTTGTATGTGGCTAGTGAGCTGAAATGGGAATGCTTAATACGTGACTTGTGTTGAACTCTAATTATGAAAATGAAATATAGATGTGTCATGATTGTTGATATGTGCATGAATATTCGGATGATAACCAGGCTAAGTCCCGAAGGCAATTGTGCGAGTTACTATATCCGGGCTAAGTCCCGAAGGCAATTGTGTGAGTTACTAAATTCGGGCTAAGTCCCGAAGGCATTTGTGCGAGTCACTATATCCGGGCTATGTCCCGAAGGCATTCGAGCGAGTAACTATATCCGGATAAATCCCGAAGGTACTTGGCTTGGGAATGAGCGATCTTGCTGTAATAAATTTCCATTAATACGCTCGTAAAATCCCAGCGATGAGGTATGTTTCGTATATGCATTGAATTAGTTGATTTCTTACAAATAGTATTCGCTCAGTTGATAAATGAACTACCGGCCTTTGGCTAAGTTGATCTTTGTGTATGAATATAAGGGTTGGTAATGTGAAGTAAGTATGATATTGAGAATTTGTGCATACGAAATTATCTGTTTAGCTACATGAATGCTATACTTTGGTTGTGTCTAAATTCATGGCTCAAACTTACTAAGCATTAAATGCTTACTCCGTTTCTTTGATTCTCTGTTTTATAGATTTTGGTTTGTCAGCTATCGGACTCGGGATTGTTGAAGTCGAAGTCGCCCACACTATCAAAGCCCTCTTTTTGGTACACTTTTGGTTGAACTTTGAAATGGCATGTATAGGACTACCCTTTTTGTTGTGGGTCATGGACCCTTTGGATTTGTAAAATTTTGGATAGCCATGCGAAAATGGCTTATATATTTTTTGAGCATAATGTTATAATCATTTGGTATGGATATGGTTATTGAGAGGTGTGGATATGCTTGGCAAGGATTGGTGTAACACCCCGAACCCGAGACCATCGCCGGTGTCGGACACGAGGGTTAGCAAGCCAAGTTCACTTGTTTTGCCCATCCATTGGACATTTCGGTCAAAGTTGGAAAAACTGCGTCCACTGTCGCCTTAAAAATCATATCTCGAGTTTCAAAACTCAGAAACTGGTTTTGTAAATTTTCCCTGAATTTAGACTCATATATCCATCCATGGATTTATTTCTAGAATTTTTTGTCGGGCCAATTGGTACAGTTTATTGGTTAAAGTCACCCATGTTACAGGGATCGACTGCTCTGACATTCGCGCGGTATAACTTGAATATCTCTCTGTACAGGGCTTTAATGCTGGTGCCGTTTGTTTCTAATGAAACTAGACTCAAAAATGGAATCTGTACATATAAGGTATGTCTCCTAATTATTTCTGGATAATTTATAGTAAATTTTTAAAGTTGCGACAGGGAACCCAGAAACCGTTCTGGCCCTGTCTCACAATAGCTTTAATATCTCTTCACATGTAACTCCTATGACCATTTCGTTTCTTCCATATGAAAATAGACTCATCAATGTTCATTTACATAGCTGATTCACTATTTAATACCATTCTTACAAATTTTGGTGATTTTTCACATTCACGTTACTGCAGCTGGCAGCATCTGTTTTAAGGTAGGTCTTACCTATTTTGTAGTCTCCATGAACCAACTAGTCTTGCCTTACATAGGTCCACATATGATCATTTTAACCATGCCAATGGCTGATCATGTGACCAACATTCCCATTTCAATTCATAGTCACATCATGACACCATATATATATATACAAACCGCAAATAGTTTAAGTTGATACTTCACTATTACGAGCCATTTTCGCATGGCCGCATACATATACATCATAACATATTTAAACCAACAAGGGTAGTCCTATACATGCCATTTCAAGTTCAACCAAGAATTTATACCAAAATGGGGGCTTGATAGTGTGGATGACTTCGACTTCAACCATCCCGAATCCGATTGCTATCGAGCGAAATCTAGAAAAGCGAGAGCCAAAGCAATGAGTAAGCATTTTATGCTTAGTAAGTCTCAAGGAATATAATCAACTCTAATTACAGCAATACATTCACATAGTTAAATGCATCATTTCATTAATGCACATTCACATAATCATACTTACTTCACCATCCCAACTCTTATGTTCATACACAAATAACGGCTTCATTAAGGCCGATAACTCGTTCCATCATAGGAGCGGATATTCACACGCTCTTACTCCTAGCAGCAAAGCACACACCGCACTTACCTTGTCATTGGGAAATTTCACAAGTGCATTAGCTGAAATTTTCCAGCAAGCTTATAATTTTCAAATCACATACCTTCGAGTTTAACCGGATGTCGCTACTCGATCAATCGCCGGGACATAGCCCGGTTATGGTAACCCGCACCAAGGCCTACGGACTTAACCCGGATATCACGATTTGCACAAATGCCTTCGGTCTTAGCCGGATAGAATGACTTCATACGAATGCCTTGGTCTTAGCCCGGATGTAGCCACTAGCACAATTGCCTTCGGTCTTAACCCGGTTATAATTTCCAGCATAATTGTCTTCGGGCTTAGCCAGGATATCAATCAATTTCTCATGCACACATACATCAATAATCATTGGACATACATATTTATTTTCGTTACTAAGGCTCAAACACAATTATAATCACTAACATAATCGCCGGACTTAGCCCGAGTATCATTCGAATACTCATACACACATAAATCAATAATCAATACATCCATATTTCATTCCACATAATTCAAGTAAGGTCACTTCTTGAGGACTTACCTCGGATGTTGTCGAACGGCTTTTACGGCTATTCGATCACTTTTTCCTTCCCTTGTCCAATTGTGGCCCTCTTAGCTCTTGAGCTAATTCAAACAAATTCAATTTATCAAAACCTCATTGTGCTAGCTTATGGCGAATATGACAAGGAATTTAAATGGTCATATGGCCACCCTTTAGCTTGAATACACAATGGTCATGCACATTTTATACTACATCAAGCAATTCAATACAATTTATTCGAGCATCAAGGAAAAGCTAAGGCCTTCAATAGGCTACCCAAGGCCGAATATACTTGTCCATGTTGAGACCAATTATGCACTTAATACCACACAAAAACAGCATGCATTTTACTAGTTAATGCTTTGCATATTGTAGCTCAAAACTTACAATATAGCATCAAGCACTCATATGTGTGCTAGGCCGAATGTGCTTACAATTTCACAATTATTCTTCAACATCTTCTTCTTTAAACAAACTTATTCATCACTTCCTTCATAACCAAAACATCATGTGCAAACATATATATACATATATGAGCATGGCCGAATTTCAAGGTGTCCATAGCCATCCAAAACACAAATTTTAACTAACATGCAAGAAGCATGAACCATGCTCATGAATGCATCAACAAAACATGTTTCATGACATGTTTAGCCCATCCTCCCTTGTCATGGCCGGCCACCACCTATTAAAGGGGGAATTTGACATGCAAGTCCATTATTTTGCATGCATGCTTTAATTAGTCATCACACATTTCCCTATCATACTTTCAAAGTTCATTACTAAGTCCTTTCTTGTGGAATTCACCCTTATAACACTAAATCAATCATCATAAAATGTCATACATGAGCACACACATATTATAGGCATCAAAATAAATTTTTAATTATTTTTATGCCTCGGTTTTGTGGTCCTGAGACCACCTTCCGACTAGGGTCAATTTTGGCTGTCACAACTCTCCCCACTTAAGAAATTTTCGTCCCGAAAATCTTACCGGTAAATAGGTTTGGATATCGCTCTTTCATAGAGTTCTCGGTCTCCCAAGTAGCTTCTTCTATCCGTGCTTGAGCCATAACACTTTTACTAGCGGAACCCGCTTGTTTCACAACTCTTTCACTTCTCGTGATAGGATACGAATCGGTTCTTCCTCATAACTAATATTAGCTTGAATTTCAATTTCGATGGACTAATCACGTGCGATGGATCGGATCTATAGCGTCAAGCATCAAACGTGAAAGACATCGTGAACCTTTTCGAGTTCGGGGCAAAATCAAACGATATGCCACTGGATCGACTCGCCGGATATCTCATATGGCCCAACGAACCTCGGGCTCAACTTGCCCTTACTACCGAATCGAGTATCTTTTTCCAAGGCGATACCTTGAGAAACACTTTATCACCCACCGATACTCGATATCCTTACGCTTCAGTCCGCGCACGACTTTCGACGATCGGAGGCTATCTTCGACTTCCACGGATTACTTTCACTTTCTGCTCAGCATCCCTAATCAAATCCACCGAAAATCTTGCTTTCACCGAGCTCGGTCCAAAACAATGGTGTACGGCATTTACGA
Organism: Gossypium arboreum; assembly: GCF_025698485.1. Taxonomy (NCBI): domain Eukaryota; kingdom Viridiplantae; phylum Streptophyta; class Magnoliopsida; order Malvales; family Malvaceae; genus Gossypium; species Gossypium arboreum. The sequence continues at coordinate 56,919 of NW_026440377.1, forward strand.
TCGTATAAGGCCTCGTAGGGTGTCATCTTAATACTTGATTGAAAGTCTGTTGTTGTAAGCAAATTCAATCAACGGCAAATACCGTTCCCATGAACCACTAAACTCGTGGACGCAACATCTTAACATATCCTCAAGTATCTCGAATTATCCGCCGGATTGACCATCGGTTTGGGGGTGAAAGGCGGTGCTAAATGCAACTTGGTACCCAAAGCTTCTTGCAACTTTTTCCAAAATCGCGAGGTAAATCTCGGATCTCTATCCGACACGATGGAAATAGGCACCGTGTAATCTCACAACTGAGAAGCGCACAATTCAGCCAATTTGTCCATTGAAAATCCGTGCGTATGGGGACAAAGTGGGCCAACTTAGTCAATCGATCTACCACGACCCAAACCGCATCCTTCTTACTTGTCGACAATGGCGGTCCGGATACAAAGTCCATTGTGACTCGATCCCATTTCCACTCGGGTATCGTGATTGGTCAAGTAATCTCAAGGCACCGATGTTCCGCTTTCACTTGTTGACATATTAAACATCTCAAACAAAGTCGGAGATGTCTCGCTTCATACCATGCCACCAAAACCGACGTTTCAAATGTACTCCCCGGGTGGATTGCCATTCGGCTACAATGGGCTTCATTCTGAATTATCGAAATGAGTTCAATTCTTTGGAACACATGACTAATTTTGAACCTCAAACAATCGTCATCATCGATTTGAAACTCGAATCCTTGTTCGAACACACTCGGCCGTTTTGCGCCAACTCGTCGTCGACTTTCGAGCTTCTCGAATTTGATGTATCAATAGTGGTTTGGCTTTCAATTCAGCTACTAACACACTATCGGATCAAGCAGACAAGTGCACGCTCATCGCTCAGAAGCGAATAATGATTTACGACTCAAGGCATCCGCAACCACATTCGCCTTTCCCGGGTGATAGTCAATGACCAGCTCGTAATCCTTTAACAGCTCGAGCCAACGTCTTTGTCGCAGATTTAAGTCTCTTTGGATCATCAAATATTTGAGACTTTTGTGATCCGAGTATACATGGCACCTTTCACCAAATAAGTAATGTCGCCAAATCTTTAAAGGCGAATACGATGGCGGCCAATTCGAGATCATGAGTCGGATAATTTTTCTCATGTGGCTTTAATTGCCTCGACGATAGGCCACAACTCGACCTTCTTGCATTAATACGCAACCTAACCCAAGTAGAGAGGCGTCGCTATAGATGACAAACTCTTTGGGACTCGGGTTGCACTAGAATTGGGGCTTCATCAAATAAGTTTTCATTGATCGAAACTTTTTGGCATTTCTCCGTCCATTCGAACTTAACATCCTTTTGGAGTAAGCCGTCATCGGCGTGGCTATCGTTGAGAAGCCTTTACAAATCGTCGGTAATAACCTAAGAAGCCCCAAAAGCTCCGAACCTCAAGAATATTTCTGAGGCTTCCAATTAAGTATGGCTGAAATTTTATTCGGTCGACTCGAATACCGATCGCAGATACCACATGACCCAAGAAGCTAACTCTCTTAACCGTAACTCACACTTGCTTGAACTTAGCATATAATTGCTTATCCGTAAAATTTGCGGCACTAACCGCGGTGTTCAAAGATGTTCGGTCTCATTTCTTGAATAGACCAAGATGTCATCAATGAACACGACTACGAATCGATCCAAATATGGTTTAAAGATCCGATTCATTAAATCCATAAATACCGTAGGGCATTAGTGAGCCCAAACGGCATCACTAGGAACTCATAGTGACCATATCTCGCTCAAGGCGTCTTGGGTGCGTCCGAATCTCGGATTCGCAATTGATAATAGCCCGATCTCAAATCTATTTTCGAGAACACCGAGGCTCCTTTAGTTGATCGAACAAGTCATCGATACGCGGCAACGAATATTTGTTCTTTATTGTCGCTTATTAAGTCGACGATAATCGATGCTGCACCGCATGGTTCCATCCTTCTTTTCACAAACAACACCGGCGCACCCAAGGCGAAAAACTCGGGCGAGCAAAACCTCTATCCACCAATTCTTGCAATCGAGCTTCCAACTCCTTTAATTCGTTGGTGCCATACGATACGGAGCTATCGAAATTGGAGTGGTACCGGTACCAATTCGATGCCAAATTCTATTTCCGAACGGTGGTAAACCCGGCAATTCTTCAGGAAAACATCCGGGTATTCACAAACCACGCGCACAGATTCGGGTTTCTTTTACGATTCCTTGTCATCGAAAGCACGACGCAAGGTACGCCGCACTCTTTTCTTACATATTTTCGGGCCAACCTTGCGATATTACGGTGGCAACCCTTTAAGTCCGTAGACTTAACCCGAATTATCTCGTTATTCGCGCACCTCAAATCGATAGTCTTGCTTTTGCAATTTACGACCGCATCGTGCATGGTCAACCCATCCAAACCAAGAATAACGTCAATTCATCGAACGGCAAAAGCATCAAGTCCGCCGGAAACAAGAACCTCGGAACACTAGGGGACTTTTCTTGCACACTTTGTTGACAAGCACGTAATGACCCAAGGGTCCGACACCGAATTACAAACTCGAGAGACTCAATAGGCAAAGTCTTCTTTGGATGCTAAGGTTTCACATATATAAGATTGAGTAGAACCGGGGTCAATCAAAGCAATCACATTAGTATTGAAAAGAGTGAAAGCACCGGTAATGACATCCGGAAAGGCAAGATCCTCGGCGTGCGCGTATGGCATAAGTCCTCGCAGAGCACGAGCCTCGGATCGATGGTAGCATCTCTAGATCCTCTCGACCGCCATCGACATTGCCCATATTTCTAGGTGGCCTACCTCGAGCAAATGGTAGCACCGAGTTTCCACTCGACTCACATTACATTCAAGCATCCTCGGGCAATCCTTCCTAAAGTGGTGGCCGATCCACACTTATAGCAGAGCGATCACGAAACCAACAGCTCCCGAATGCCATTTGCCACAATGTTGACACTCCGCCTCTCTCGGCGATCATTTCCACCATCTGGCGATCGAAGTGACTCGTGTGGTCACAGGGGTCGATCGCGTCCTCGTCTAGAAAAGCCCAAAGCGCCTCTAGACCGGTTCACATCATCTCGAAATCTCTTGATTGCTGTTGAAGAGACTTTCCGAGGACCTCTTCGAATTCTCCGGTTCCCACATCAGCTTTTTGTTTCTCCTTTCTAAGCTCTTCGACTTTACAAGCTCGCTCAACAAGTACTACGATCTCTCGTATTTCGAGAATGCCAACGAACATCCTTATATCATCATTCAGCCCATCCTCAAGCGTTTACATAATAGCTTCAGACGAAATGCATTCTCGCGCGTATCGGCTAAGCCTCACAAATTTTCGCTCATAGTCGGTAACCGACATAGAACCTTGCTTAAGATCAAGAAATTCCTTCGCTTTTGGTCGATGAATCTCGATCGATATACTTTTTTTTTTTTGAACTTGGTTTGAAAGAATTCCCAAGTCACTTGCTCTCTAGGTACCACGAAGTCGAGTACTCCACCAATAGTAGGTGGAATCACGTAGCAAGGAGATGGTACACTTTAAGCACTCATCGGTGTACAAGATAGCTCATCGAGCACCCGGATAGTGTTGTCCAACCAAAATTCAGCTCGTTCGGCATCATCATCATCCGTAGCTTTAAATTCAGTGGCCCCATGTTTTGAATCCTATCGATCGGGGCTTACTTGACCTTATTTGGTCATTCACGGAGGTATTGTAGGTCTTGGGGTTGCATTTGTCGGGAATGGAGGTTGTGGGACAGTAGTGTTAGTTTGAATGTATTGATTAAACCATTCGTTCATCACACTATAAAAGGCTTGCCTAGCCTCATCATTCGGATTGCTGGCCATAGGTTGAGAGTCCGCGGTGCTGTCCCTTGTGCGGAGCAAGCGCCACACTCTCCACATCATCAGCTATTGCTCGGTTGGGATCGGGATCCATTGCTATAAACAAACTCAAAGTCAAATTGTCAGAAATCACCACACTATCGATTCATCATTTAATGGCATGTATAGCTAGACCCCAAACACCTCACGGTAGTCCTAGAATCGACTAAACCGTGGCTCTGATACCAATAAAATTGTAACACCCCGAACCCGAGACCATCGCCGGTGTCGGACACGAGGGGTTAGCAAGCCAAGTTCACTTGTTTTGCCCATCCATTGGACATTTCCAGTCAGGCTGGAAAAACTGCGTCACTGTCGCCTTAAAAATCATATCTCGAGTTTCAAAACTCGGAAACTGGTTTCGTAAATTTTCCCTAAATTTAGACTCATATATCCATCCATGGATTTATTTCTAGAATTTTTGGTCGGGCCAATTGGTACAGTTTATTAGTTAAAGTCACCCATGTTACAGGGATCGACTGCTCTGACCTTCGCGCGGTATAACTTGAATATCTCTCTGTACAGGGCTTTAATGCTGGTGCCGTTTGTTTCTAATGAAACTAGACTAAAAATGGAATCTGTACATATAAGGTATGTCTCCTAATTATTTCTGGATAATTTATAGTAAATTTTAAAGTTGCGACAGGGAACCCAGAAACTGTTCTGGCCCTGTCTCACAATAGCTTTAATATCTCTTAACA